>NC_056733.1:1229859054-1229889281 GCF_019279795.1 Protopterus annectens
TTTTTTTTTTTCCCTTTTTGGTTTTCCCTTCCCGGGTGTTAAACCCCGTTTTTTTTAAATATTAGGCAAATTGGATGGTGCAGTAGTGTAGTAGTTGCATTGTTGCCTCACAGCTAGAGGTTCTCCAGTTCAATTCTCTGCTGGGGTGTCTTCATTGCAGAGTCTGCATGTCCTCCCTGCATTTGTGCGGGTCCCCTCTGGGTGCTCCAGTTTCCTACAACATTACAAAGACTTGCATTTGCAGCATTTCTCCCTAGGTCTCCACTGAAAATCGACTCATTCCAAGTTGGACTTTCCCAGTAAACACTTGTTAAATGAAATAAATATTTTTTCATCTTGCATTTTCAATATTACACTACATTCTCACCACCGAGTCTATAAACCTCTATTATCAGATATTTTTGTGACATGAAAAATATCTCTACAAGTCTTTAAATACTCTTTCAAATCATCTCTTTCAATTTCAGTTCTAAATTGCACACTTTATTTTTGGTTTCTGTATTAAAAGCCTGTAATACATATGAGTTCCATGGATTAATGTTTTTTTCTTTTCTTTTATTGCTCTATAAAAGTTTCCATATGTTGAGCCTCTTCAAAGAAAATGTCACAAAATGTATACCTCCCTGGACTACATGAAAAGAGACATAGAGGAGCTCTCTGATTATGTAGCACAGGCAGGTATGACCCTAACCCTGAGCAGTATCCTTCCTTCACCAAGAATGATGCCATAATATAGAGACAAGATGATCAGCTTTAAAAATTGGCTTAATGTCTGGTGTCATTCAAAGGGGATCCAGTGTCTGTCTGCCTGGGATGACATGCTTGACAAGCCACGCTGCTTCGCAAGGGACGGCTTGCACCTGTCACCCTGGGATTCGGATATTGGCTAAGGCTCTTGCCACCCCCATAGTGCCTTTTAGGCAAGGCTCAAATTCTAAACCTACCACCCTAGAAAACAAAAATGGGAAGAAACTGAGGGTAATGCTGCTCAATGCCAGAAGTCTAAATCTCAAAATGCACGCACTCGAGGCCCTTCTCAGTATGGAGAACATCGATGTCTGTGCTGTAACTGAAACCTGGTTCAAGGCTCCTGAGAGCACCCCGCACTATTAGGTTTTACCTCATATCATGCGTTCGGCCCCAAAACCCGGACCACACCACAAAAGGAGGGGTGTATCCATATTCATAAAGGATACCCACACCTCCAGGTTGGTGGCAATGCACGAAGCTTGGAAACCATCCAGGTGCAACTAACCATAGGCAAACTGCTCTACAAATTGTAGCATGCTACAGGCCACCCTCTCAAACTCAGGAACCCCACACAGCCTTCCTGAAGACACTGGAGGGTATAAATGTATCTCCAAACACCATCATATTGGTGACTTCAACTACCCGAATATAGACTGGGAACATTACTCAAGCCCTAACTTTCTAGCCCAACGGTTCCTGGAGTTCATAAATTTAAATGCCATGGAACAGTTAGTCACTGTTCCCACGAGAGGAGAAAATATACTAGATCTCATTGTCACAAACATGGGGACAAAATGCTCCACACCGGAAGTATATCCCTCATTGGTGAGATCTGATCATAAACTAATCTCACTGGAAATCCACATCCCGCCCCCACCCCAAACAAAAAAGACCATAGTGAAGAACTTCTCTAAAGCAAACTTCACACTACTCAAGACTGGTGTGGTATCCTTCAAGGCCCTGAGCCAGTGGAAACCACAACCCAAGCTGCGGTAGCCCTTACAAATGCCTCTATGAACACCTCCAGGACTGCATGGATCAGGCAATCCCAAATAAAACCAAGACTCTTTCCACAAAGGGCAACGCCCAGTCTGGTGGACCCCAGCCATTAACAAACTTTACAATAAGAGGAGAAAGCTATTACATGATAGAACAAAATCCATAAAAGGGAAGTCACCCCGATCATTATTAGTAAAAAAAATACGAGCACTCATAAAATCAACTAAGGCCAATTTTGAGAGAAAATTTGCCATGGATTCAAAGGACAATCATAAGGCCTTTTTCAGAAATGTTAGGAACCTGGGTGGAAACTCCCAGATATGCTCAGAATTAGTCCAAAATGATACAAAAATCACTGAACCCACAGACATTGCCAACATACTGGCAGACAGGTTCAGTGCAAACTTCACCCCCTCTCCCCCCTAAAGGAAAGATAACTATCCCAGCCGAGTGTAGCCTCCTGACATCTCAAATGCGCAGGTGAAAGCTGCTCTCTCTAAAGCTAAAAACACAGCATCAATGGGACCAGATGGTGTCCCCGGCCGTGTGCTACGAGCTAAATGAGGAATTAAACCCGCACATAAGGCAGCTGTTTAATCTCAGCCTTACCACAGGATACGTGCCCAAGGAGTGGCATACGGCAACTGTGGTCCCACTCCACAAAGGCGGCGCCTCTATGGACCCTGGTAATTACCGCCCCATAAGCTTAACAAGTCTAGTCTGCAAAGCTATGGAGAGGATCATAATGGAGCTCATAAACAAAGATATAGGGGACTTGCAGACATTGGACCCGACCTAGTTTGGCTTTGTCAAGGGAAGATCATGCCTTTTGAAATTGGTCAACTTCTTCGAAACAGTCACCAAGGCCATTGATGAGGGAAAGGCAGTCCATACAGCCTACCTTGACCTTGCAAAGGCTTTTGACACAATACCCCACTCGGGTATTGTAGAAAAACTTACCAGCTTAAATGTAAACCCATATGTCACAAGATGGGTTGCAAACTGGCTTAAGGACAGAACCCACAGGGTTAGAGTTGCTGGCGCTTGTCAGACTCCAAGCCGGTCACAAGTGGTGTCCCACAGGCTCGGGTCCTTGGCCCCTATTGTTTGGCATCTACTTCTCAAGTACAGGCTAACATGGGAGGACTTTGGCTGACAAAGTTTGCAGATGACTGCAAACTGGCGCCATAGTGGAAAGATGCATCGGACACGGATATCCTTCAGAAGGGCCTCACGCATACAGATAGCTGGTCCCAGCGCCATGGCCTGAAGTTAAACGCCAACAAATGTATAGTCATACCCTTTGGGAAAAACAAAGGTAACCCAAGCTACCATATAGGTGGCAATCCACTAAGCACAGAAGAGGTTATCAGGGACCTGGGGACCCAGGTTGACAGTGGCCTTTCTTTTGACACTCACATTGCTAAAGTGGTTAGAAAGACCTTCTACATTACCCACCTGATCATGAAGGGATTCACATCCAGATCTAGTGAGGTCATTGTTCCCCTGTACTCTTCACTTATCAGACCAATGATCGAGTACAATGCCCCATTAGGGATGAATCTCACCCGACATCTGCAGCAATTGGAGAGACCCCAAAAGTTCCTCACCAAAAGGATAAAGGGACTCCAAAATCTGTCATATGCTGCCAGATTGAAGAAACTCCAGCTCTATTCAGTCACATACCATCTGCTCAGAGGTGACATGTGCCTGACATACAAGGCCATGTCCAACCCGGAATTAATGGACATGCTCCACCTCAAAAAATCCAAATCCACCAAAACCACTAGAGCAAGGGACTTAAACCTTAGCACAGATATAAATAGGATGTGCTGGAGGGATAGATTTATCACTCAGAGACTCCCTATGCTGTGGAATAAAATCCCGGTCCATATGAGGCAGAGCACCTCGCTGGCTCTGTTCAAGAGAAATCTAGACCGGTGGATGGGCGATCGTAGGTTTACCCCGGGAATCATCTCTGTGTCACTGCTGGACAGAGGCACAACAAACTAATGGGCACAGTATTTTTTCATATAAGGGGTGGCGAAAGCCACAAAAATTTGGGCTAGGCTTATAAATGCCTTAGGGCAGATAGCCTAGTATAAACCTATGAACCTATGAACCTATGAATTATTAATATAAATAAAGGCTCTTACCTCTCAGGGTTCTATCCCCTGTGGTGCTATGACACTGTCCCATACCTCTCACCTGTCTAGTTCCTTCTCCATCTTGTTGCTTATCCTTACACAAAATGTTCTTCTAATGTTTATGTTTTTTCCTTCTTTTTTCATGCTCTGTCACTGTCTGTGTGCACAATCTATTTTCTTCTTTTGTTTTCTTCTGTGTTTTCATTCTCTTGCATTCTTTCCATGATCTCTCCCCATGGTGCTGCTTTTTTGTTTTCTGGCTCACTTTCATCTAGTAATTTTTTTAAGTAGACACCCCAAAGCCCTCCCAATTAGAGGGTTGTGATAACACATTCTGCTGTAGAAATATCCATTGCAAACAGATTTTGCTAAAAAAAATCTTCAAAATCCAGCATTGAGCCATCTTCTGCCTGTTTTCCCTTTCTTTCACCTCGTTTAAATTTTCACTGCCATTGTCATCCTTTCTGGCTTCTTCTGACTCCTTCACCATCATGTTAGCTTCAACAGTTGTTCAATTAACAGTATTTTCCTTCTGCATAGCAACTACCACACTTTCTTTCTCCCATGCTTCCTGCTTTTCTGAGCTGCCTTTGCACTCAAAACAGAAGACAGGAAGCAGCAGACTGAAATGTATGCCCATACGATTGCTCATACGATGAGTAGGGGAAGTTCCCTGATGCCCTGGACAAATTTCCTCCTGTAACGTAAATACCATCTCCCCTGAAAACATACTGCTAGCCTAGTGGGGCTAACCTGCTCAACAAAGGATAAAATAAACAAATACGATTTAATGTCATGAGATTTTGTGAGTTAAACATTTGTTTACACACTGTATAAATTGTTCAAAGGAAGTCCATTTATGTTTATTGCAAGCACTAAAAGAGTTGTTAGAGGGTGTTCTTCCACTTTATTTCTCTGGTTGTTCAGCATTTATTATTTTAGTAGTTGTTTAATTTAACACTACAGTGGTATAGAATTCTATGGGCCGGATTCACGAAGGCTTACACGGAGTTTAAGAGTAGTGTAAGCCTCCGTGTAAGCCTCCCGATCCAGGAACAGCCCAAACCTCCGTGTAAGAGACAGCTAAAACGTCTCTTACACGGACTGGGCGTGAAAATGCTCAATACCTCATTTGCAGCTCAAAGATATGCAAATGAGGTATTTGAGTGATCCAGGAAGCCCAAACCAGTCCGTAACGGACGTTTTGTTGCAGAAATGTACTCAGCTGACAACTGAGTACATTTCTGCAAAATTTACAACGGAGCTATGTCAGCTCCAAATAAAGGTTGCATATGTGTCATCTAGCATGCCAATTGTTGCAAAATTATTTAAAATAATTTTTTTTTTACGGGGGATTTTGATGTTTAACTGCAGCGCACACCCGCGCAAACAGGGTGCGCTGCCTAAAAGTGAAAACCGAAGCTTATAAGCCCACAATTGTGGGTTTTATGTAGTACATGGAATGACAATGCAGGGACTAGCAGACCAAAAACAATATGGCCATCGTGTAGTGGTTGCCAAGGGGGGGAAGCTCAGTGTAAGAGATGTAACTAAACATTACTAGGCAATCCTATGTAAATGAGGGTTACAATACTGAATCACACTGCCACATAGCTAATGAGCACTGTTCGAGTAGTGTAAGAGTTACAGAAGGGGGAGGAGTAGAGTAAGAGGTAGGTGACATCATGGGGGGAAATGATAGAAATAAATGTATCACATTGGAGAGCAGTGTAACGTGACAGATGACAGACAGACATCAGGGAGAGAGGTGTGTCCCAACAAAACACTAGGAAAGTCAAGAAATAGAGGGTGTACACTATCCCTACACTCAAACTTTCTTGATATACATGCATGCGTGCGTGTGCACGCGTGTAAGGCAGGTTCACCATGTGGGAGCAAGTTGCAAACTGTCTTAAACGGCTTGCGCGGGCGTGCACATGTGTAAGGCAATGTAAACATCAGGAAGCCTGTTGCCTGATGTATAAGGCTGTGTGCGCGCGTTTTACCATGAATCAGCCAAGTCCAAACCATGTAAGTATGTGTGCGCGGGTCTAAGCCACTGTGAGAGTGCTTAAGCTGGTGTGCACATTGCTCCCCCTGAGGAAACAGAGAGGAAAACGGAAACAACCAGATTACAAGAAAGCTGTCAGAGAATACTGCTGGAGTTAATTGGTGATAACAATTGGAAGCAGGCAATTACACAGGCAGACTAGAAGCCCAACCCAGCACTTAAAACACTTCAAACAGCAGTGCAGGGTGTTTCTCTCAAGAGATACTGCAAGAAAGGAGTAAGCTATCAGAATTGAAAACTGAAAAAGCTGAACTCAGAGAAGAAATGCTAGGGGCTGCCATAGCTGTTATAATCAGGCATAGGCGAATTGCTGAGGGTGGTGACAATGCAGATGCTGACAGACAACCCAGAGTGAGGAGAAGGAGAAGAGTATACAGGCCCAGGGTCACCTACCATGGGTTACATGAGCTGGAGATAGTAGAGCACTACAGAGTGGACAGGGACCTTCTGCAGCAAATTGTTGAGCTGTGCAGGCCACGTCTCACACACAGAACCAACAGAGGGGAATCCATCCCAGTGGAAACCAAGGTATGTGTTGGCCTAAGAATACTAGCAACAGGTACCTTCCAGAGACCAACTGGTGATATGATGGGGATATCACAGGCATCAGCCTCCAGGGTACTGCACTAGTTCCTGGATGCCATGTCAGCACATGTCGGTGATCATGTATATTTCCCTAATGCCCGTGAGGTAATGGCCAGCAATATGCGTCTCTTCCAGCAAATAGCGGGATACCCTGAGGTACTGGGTGCAATAGACTGCACGCACATACGCATCAAAGCACCAGCCGGTGAGCAGGGTAGAGCCTATATTAACTGCAAGGGATTCCCCTCCATCAACTGCCAGGTCATGTGTGATGCCCAGGGCATAATAATGAATGTGTGGGCTGGCTGCCCTGGGAGCTACCATGATTCCCACATCTGGCATCTGACGCAGGTGTACCAATCATTTGCCAGTGGGGACTTCCCACACGGACACCTAGTGGGGGATGCAGGTTATGCACTTGAGCCGTGGCTGATGACACCCATCAGAAATGCACACACACCTGAACAGGAACGCCATAATGAGGCACACGCACAAACACGTAATGTAATAGAGCGTGTGTTTGGGCTGCTCAAGTCATGGTTCCGGTGTCTGGACACATCTGGTGGAGCCTTGCAGTACACACCAACTACATGTACCCAAATGATCATGATATGTGCTATGCTACATAATATGATCCTGCGGAAACAGCTGCAGCAGGACCAGCATAGGGCTGGGCCAAACATACCCCCACCATTGCCAAGGCCACCACAGGCAGAGGGTGACTCGGAGGAGGAACAACCTGACCTTGCCCCAGTAGGCAGAAGGAGGCATGCCCAGTATGCCCTGGCCTTGGCAGCACATACACTGGCTCAGTAGGAACACTGGGACTGATACCCCCTCCGACTCACTCATATAGTAACAGGGACGCCTAACATGATGCAACCTGCTTCCAAACATGTACAGGGAGTGTAGTATGTGCATCCAACAGAGGCAGCCCTGCAGCACCACCTGAGTCATGAATGCCATGTGTTAAGTAATGTAACACCATGTACCATATGCACACCTGAGGACCCTGACTAACATCCACCCTCACCAATCATGAACCACAAAAACACAAACCCACCTTCATAGGTACCACAAGGGATAGGAACTTAGATGTAATGCTACCCAATGCCAGAAGTATAAACAGCAAGATGCGTGCAGTGTAAATACACACAGTATAGAGAATGTAGATATCAGTGCTGTAATAGAAAAATGGGTCAAAGCCCACATCAGCACCCTAACACGACCAGGTCACACCTCATACAGTGATGTACAGCTGCAAAACATGGAACAAGCTACAAAACGAGGGTGACTAGCAATAAATGTCATGGATAACCACACCCCCATGTTGGTACCACAACAAGAAGCAGCATGGATTAGCCATGGTCAAATACCAATGGCTAAAACTGCCTACCACTATATAGCTTGCTGCAGACCACTGTCCTAATAGCAGGAACTGCACCAGGCCTATGTTGGAATACATGAAGATATCAAGCCCCCCAAACCACATTATATTGCTTGACTGAAAATACCTACACATATACCATAGTTTCATAGTTTACTACTAGGCTATCTGCCCTAGTGCATTTATAAGCCTAGCCATAGTGATGTGGCTATTGCCACCCCTTATAGTGGTAATAAGTGTACAGAATAGATTCCGAATATTGTGCCTCTGACTTAGTAGTGACACATTATGACCCCTTTACTTAATCAAATTAATTGACTGTGCCTCTGTCTAGTAGTGACACAGGAGGACCCTGGGGTAAACCTACAATCTCACATCCACTTGTCCAGATTTCTCTTGAAGAGAGTCAGTGAGGGACTCTGTGTAACATGAACTGGGATTCTGTGCTAGAGTGTGAGAAGCCTCTGAGTTATGAATCTGTCCCTCCAGCATGTCCTATACATGTATGTGCTGAGGTTCAAATCTTTAGCTCTCATGGTTCTGGTGGATTTGGATTGCTTGCAGTGGAGCATGTCCATCAAATCCTGATTGGACATGGTCTTGTATGTCAGGCATAGGTCACCTGTAAGTAGGCGGTATGCTGCTGAATAGAGCTGGATTTTCTTTAGTCTGGAAGCATATGACATGTGTTGTAGACCCTTGATCCTCTTGGTAAGGTACTTTTGGGGTCTCCCCAGCTGTTGCAAGTGCTGGGTGAGGTACATACCAAATGGGGCTTTGTATTCAATCATGGGCCTGATAAGGGAGAAGTATAGGGGTACAATGACCTCCTTTGATCTGGATGGAAAACCCTTCATGATAAGGTGGGCAAGATAGAAAGTCTTTCTAACCACTTTGGCAACATGGGTGTCAAACGAGAGGTCACTATCTACATGGGTCCCCAGATGTCTGATTTTTTTTTTCTGTGCTCAGTGGGTTGCTGTCTATGTGTTAATTTGTGGGTACTTTGTTCCTCCCAAAGGGGATGACTACACATCAGTTGCATTCAGTTTCAGGTCATGATTCCGGCACCAGCTATCTGTTTTGTGAGGGCATTCTGTAGGATGTGTGTGCCGGCTGATGTATTCACTATGGTGCCTAGGTTGCAGTCATCTGCAAACTGTTTTAGCCATAACCCTCCCATGTTTGCTTTCACATCTGAAAAGTAAATGCCAAATAAGAGGGGTCCCAGGACAGATCCCTGTGGGACACCACTTGTGACTGGCTTTGAATCTGACATGGCACCTGCAATGTCGACTTTATGGGTTCTGTTTTTTAGCCATTTTGCAACCTATCCTGTGACATATGGATTTATATTTCAGCTGTTGAGCTTGTCTATGATGCCTGAGTGGGGTATTGTGTCAAAGGCCTTAGCCAAGTGCAGGTAGGCTGTGTGGACCGCTTAGCCCTCATCAATGGCCCTACTGACAGTTTCAAAATAGTCAACTAGGTTCAAAAGGCAGGATCTGCCCTTTACAAAGCTGAACTGGGTGGGATCAAGAGTCTGTAGGTCACCAATGTCTCTGCTTAAGAGCTCCATAATGACTCTTTCCATAGCTTTGCAGACAAGGCTGGTTAAGCTTGTGTGGTGGTAGTTCCCAGGGTCTGTGGAGGCATCTCCTTTGTGGAGTGGGACCACTGTTTCTGTGAGCTAGTGTTCAGGTACATATCCTGTAGCAAGGCTAAGGTTAAATAGCATTTTTATATACGGGTTTAGCTCCTCTTGGAGTTCACATAGCACGCAACTGGGGATACCATCAGGTCCCATTGATGCTGTGTTTTTGTCTTTCTGAGTGCGGCTCTCACATGGACATCTGAGATGACAGTGAGGCTACATTCAGCTGTGATAACTATCTTCTTTTGGGGGTGAGGGAGGGAGAAAATTGCACTGAACCTGTCTGCCAGAATGTTGCCAATATCTGTCGGGTCACTGAAATTTATGTTGTTGTGTACCAACTCTGAGCATATCTGAGGGTTCCCACCCAGGTTTCTGACATAACTGAAGAAGGCATTGTGGTTATCTTTATTGTCCTTGGTGATTTTTGTCTCAAAGTTGACCTTGGATGTCTTTATGAGAGAATGTAGCTTTTTACTAGTGCTGATCACAGCTGCCTTCCCTTTAGGAGATTTAGCTCTGTCTTGCATTAGTATCCTTCTTTTGTTATACAGTTCGTTTATGGCTGGGGTCCACCAGACAGGCCACTTTCCCTTGGTGGAGAGGGTCTTGGTTTTATTTGTGATTGCATGGTCCGTGCTTTCTTGGAGATGTCCGTAGAAAGCGTTTGTGAAGGAGTCACCATTGTGTGTTGTGGTTTCCACTGGTCCAGTGGGCTTAAAGGATGCCATCTCAGTCTGAAGAAGTGTGAAGTCAGCTTTTGAGAAGTTTGTCACTATACTCTTTGTATTATACTAGCACCGACACATTTGTAGAAAATTTCCCAGAATCAATCAAACAAAATGGACATGCAAAATGTAACACTTCCACAAGAGGGGTAAGCATACTGGATGTGATAATCAGAAATATGTGTACTGGATGTCAAGATGAGAAGTGTATCGCTCACTGGTAAGACCAGACCATAGAGTAATCACACTGTAGTTACACATCCCGACCCCAGTCCTTGGCCAGAATACCACAGTAAAACAAATGTATAAAGCATAGCTTGCACCCCGACAAACCAATGTGGAATCCATGAAAGGCCCTGTGCAAGTCCAGAATATGGGACACACTGCAGAACATGTTATACAGGCATTCCATGAACACAGCCAAGAGTGCTTGGAGTCTGCAATCACAAATAACAACAAGACACAATGCCATACACCCAGGCATCTGGCATGCTGGACTCCAGCAATTACTAAACCATTGAAGAGAATGAGGAAGCTACCACATGATAGATCAAACATAAAAAGTGAAGTAATCAGTGATCACTAGTATGGCAATAAAATGTGTCCACACATACAATCCACTAAGGCCAGGCAAAACAAGTAGAATCTGTGAATGCAGAGGCAATGTGACACCTGTCCCAAGTACACACACAACAACAACTCACCCCAATAAATACAAATATATGTGATAGACGCAACCAGGTAGCCAAACCGGAGCCTGAGCACCCCCAAATCAGTACTGTCAAAACTAGTCAGGAGGACAAGGTAACCACATACACCACAAACCCAGTCCACATAGACCTACAACGACTGTAAACCAAACACATAAACACAAAAACATTCCCAGAGGCCCTAATTACAAACACACAGCACCAACACAAGCCTCCAAAGCAGACACCCAATAAAACAACCTCCAGACATAGCACATGTAACACATAGTACACAAAGCTGGTGTGCCAAACAGTCACAGGACAGAAGGAGAAACAACATGCCTGATACAGTTGTAATAGGTGACTCCATAGTGAGACATGCTGCTGTTCCAGGGATGGCTTGCACCTGTTACCCATGGGCGTCTGGATATTGCCTAAGGCTTTTGCAACCTACAGAGATCCTTTTGTAGGCAAGGCCGAAAAGACTAACCCACCACCATAGAAAACAAAACTGGAAAGAAACAGAAGGGTAATGCTGATCAATGCCAGGCGTGTAAACCTCAATATGCATGCTCCTGAGGCCCCCCCAGTATGGAGAACATCGATGTCTGTCCAGTGATAGAAACCTGCTGCAAGCCTCGTGACAGCACACCAGCACTACCAGGTAATACCACATATCATGTGTTATGGCCACAAAACCTGGAACAAAACATAAAAGGAGGGTGAGTATCCATATTCAGCACAGACACCTATATGTCCAGTTAACTGACAATGCTTACGTCATTGCAGTCCACCAATGTGCAACTAACCATAGGCAAGACTGCTGTACAGTCTGTAGCATGCTACAGACCACACTCTCACACACAGGAACCCCACCCCGCTGTCCTGAAGACAGTGGACAGTATGAATGTACCACCAAATACAAAACAAGGTACACAGAAATTACCACATAGGTGGTAAACCATTATGTATGGAAGGAGTAATCAGGGACCTAGTGACACAAGTGGACAGTAACCTGTTATGTGACAGTCACATTGCCAATTTGGCTAGGAAGACTGTCTATATTGGACACTGTATCATGAAAGGATTCACATCTACGTCAACAAAGGTCATTGTGCCCCTATACTGTTCCCTTATCAGACCCATAATGTAGTACAATGCCTCATTTGGGATGTACATTACCTGTCACCTGCAGCAGTTAGAAAGACCTCAAAGGTACCTCACCAAGAGTTAGAAAGGGTCTCAAATCTATGTCATATGCTGCCTGGCTGTAGACACCACAGCTGAATGCAGTCACATACTGCCTACACAGAGGCATTGTATGTCTGTTGTACAAGTCCATGTCCAACACAGAAGTAATGGACATGCTCCACCCCAGAAAACTCAAAGCCATCGGAGCTGTGTGAGTCAGAGATGTCAACCTCAACACATAAACAAATAGGATGTGCTGGAGGGACAGATACCTAACCCTGAGGCTCTCCACACCCTGGAACAGAATACCACTACATGTTAGGCAGAGCCCCTCACTGACACTCTTCAATAGGAAGTTTGCAAAATGGATGGATAATGGTAGATGTACACTGGGGGTCTTTACTGTGTCATGTCCAGACAGAGGCACAGCTAAGTAAATCATAAATGGCCATAATATTCACATAGCAAGGGGTGGCAAAAGCCACACACACTGTGGCTAGGCTTACAAATGCCCTAGGGTGGATAGCCTAGTATGAACCTATGAACCTATTATTATACAAATTGTACAGGACACTAAGGATAATCCCAAGGCTGCTGCAACTGATGGTAGGAAGCATGTTGTGAATTCCCAGATATGTTCTGGATCACACAAATATTACAAACAACATACCAAACACACACACGTATTGGCAACATACATCCTGACAGGTGCAGTGCAACCCCCCCCCCCATAATGCAAAATATCTTTCACACCAGACTGCTGCCTCCCTGACATTATGTCAGCCTTACCACAGGATATGTACCCAAAGAGCAGTGTACAACAACAGTGGTCGTTCTCAAGAAAGGTGTCACCTGAATGGATACTAAAAACAACCACCACAGAATCCTGAGAAGCTTGGTCTGCACAGCTATGGAAAGGATCAGCATGTACCGCAGACATAAAGATATTGGGGATCTATTGACACCCGACCCTACCCAGTGTGGGTTTATTAAGTGCAGACCCTGCCCCTAAACATGTGTGACTCAGTTGAAACAGTAATTGAAGTCACTGATGAGGGCAATGTGGTCCACACAGCATAGCTGGACCTTGCAAAGCCTTCCATACAATACCCTACGTGTTCAATATAGATATGCTCACCAGCTTATATATACACCCCTATGTCACTAGAGGGGTTGCAAACCAGACCAACGACAGAACTGACATGGTCAGACATGCTGCAGCCATGTCAGACTACAAACCACATATAACAGGTATCCCACAAAGCTTGGTCCTGGGACCTTCCCCGTCTGGTATATATGCCCCATAGGTACAGGGCAACATGTAAGGACTGTGCCTGAACATGTTTGCAGAGGACTACAAACTGCCCAACATATCTGACACTCCAGCTGACACAAGCATCCCACAAAGGGCCACATAGAAACAGACAACTGGTGCCATAGCCATGTCAGCAAGTTAAATGGAGAAAACTGTATAGTCAACCTCTGTGGATATACAGTAAGTGACCACCAATTGCCACATAGGTGTTAACCCATTACATACTTAACATGTAATGACAGACCTGGGTACACAAGGTGATAGATATCCTGCAGTGGACAAACATGTGGCTGTAGTGTTAACAGAAACAATCCATATACCAACCTAATCATGAAGGTTATGACATCTAGATAAGGGGAGGTCATTGTGGTTCTGCAGTTATCCTTCATCAGTGTTACAATTGACTACAACAGCCCCCGTGGGGTGTACCTCAGCAGACACCTCCATCAACTGTAAAGTCCACAACAGTACCTCACCAGGAGTATCAAAGAGCTTGAACAGATGTAATGTGTTGCCTAATTAAACAGAGTGCAACTCCACACACTGCCATGCTGGCCACCCAGACGCAAGCTGTGCCTGATGTAGAAAGCCATGTCCAAGCTGGAATCAAGGAACATGCTGCACCTTGTACAATCTGAATGGCAGTGAGCTATGCACATGAGGGACCTGAACCCCAGCACTGACATACATAGGACAAGCTGTACTGCATTATCCATTTCGCAGAAGCCACCCCCACACATGAGTAAACTACCAGTACAGGTTATCCATAGAGTCACACATTGATTCTCCTCAACAGGAATCTTAATGAGTGGATGGGAGATGGTAGGTCTACCCTGGGTATCACTGTTATGTCACGGGTAGACAGAGGCACAGTATACTAAACATGACATACGTCATGGCAAACTACACTTACAATGTGTTGAAGGACAAACACACTATCTGACTAGCATTAGAAATGGCCTAGGGCACATCGGTAGTGTTTGCCAATGTACACCTATGTTGTGGAATACACTACTGATGTTGGACGAGGCTGTTGTAAGTAGTTAATATCTGAACATAATGCAACATGGTCAGATGTGCACAACTGGACCCTAACCAGGCTGTTGTGCTCACTATGGAAATGTAAAGCAGTGATAGGACTAAAGCCCAGGATACTGTCCACCACAGTGAAAGTACTGAACCACTACACTATACAGTACTACCATGTTAGGTCAGTATGAACAGATATACCCCAGGGATTACCTCAGTGTCACTGCTCGACAGAGGCACAGCAAAATAATGGGTATAGTTCCCCATACTAAAGGGGTGGCGTAAGCCACAAAACTATGGGCTAGGCTTGTAAATGCCCTCGGGCAGATAGCCTAGTATGAACCTATGAACCTATGTTGACAATTGTATGCAAAGTATCCCATGCAAACCCTGCAGGCACAGTATAATCCCTGTTGTGTTCACACAAAAAGCATGTGTACAGTAACTACACAACATGACACAGAACACACAACCATAAACAGGAGATATTTGTTGAAGTTCACACTCATCCACAAATGTGATGGGCTGCAGAGTTCAACATATGGAAAGCTCACACTGGGCATGCTCACACACTTTGATAAATGAGACATCTTTCACACAACATGCCATGGGAAGTCTGAACTGGGCATGCTCACACACTTAGTCCAAATATCAGTTTAGCATTTTGCCACATATATCTGGTATATGTACATGTTATTCCAGTAACCAACAACATTATAGCAATCTGACCAGTGCTCACACTTAAATGACTACAGAGACATACATGATATAGTGGATTTCCCCCATATGCAAACATCTTCCACAGATACACAAGTTGTTCATACAAACAGGAAATGTTATGGCAATAAAGACCTGCAAACACTGCTATCAGCACCAAATAATGTGCATCTGACAGTTAAACATATGGGTGTAGAGGCCAACACTAGGCTGTTTGCCCTAGGGAATGACAGCTTATCCAGAGTGTGTGTGTGTGGGTGATTGTGGTTGGTCTGTGTGCAAGTCTGTGTGAGGGAAATGTTCCTTTTAGCAACTGGGAAAACACACTACAGGATGCTCATTCCCCTTTCTAAACACTGATGATGTGAGCACCCTATAAGTATATCAGGAGAAAGGAAATCTCACAGTAATCTAAATAGCGTGCTCCGCCAATGTGTCCATCTCTAGTGTCACAACCTAGTTAGATAGGGGTTTGAATCTAGCAAGTGTGTGTGAAGGGGGGTAAGTGTGTATGAAAGGAACGTCCCTTTTGGCAACTGTGAAAACACACCACAGGATGCCCATTCCCCTTTCCAAACACCGATGATGTCAGCACCCTATAAGTATATCAGGAGAAAAAAAATCACCCAGTGATGCAAACAGCACGCTCCGCTAATGCGTCTGTCTCTAGTGTCATAACATAATTAGGTAGGGGTTTGAATCCAGCAAGTGTGTGTGAAGGGGGGTTAGTGTGTGTGTAAGTTTATATGAAAGGAACATCCCTTTTGGCAACTGGGAAAACACACTACAGGATGCACATACCCCTTTCTAAACAATAGCACAATTATATATGGCTTTTGATTCCAGACATGTCACGTGTGTTTTGCTCACACAGAATGCCCATGTGTGCAGTTTGTTTCTCACAATAATGCATGACGTCGATTAAACCAGTTATGGCAATGCACACATGATGTATGTGTGTGCCAAATACACAGATGTACCTGTGACCTTCAATAGTTACCATGTGTAATGCCTGCCACATGTGAATACATGGTATTTGCACTGGGTAACATTATGACTGTGGTCTTCTGTGCAGGTGCTGCATGTGGGATGTGTATATACAGTATGAGATGTAGATGCTATCAACCTAGTAGTGAGGGATACACACATGGTCTGGGGCATATAGTCTAAACAGGTGCTGCATGTTTTCACCTGTTGTGGGAGTGGTAAGAAGTTGTTCGATAGCAATGCAGTGACTGCGTGCTAAGAACCTTTCAGCTAGGGTGTTGTAGCTACAGTAATTCATTAGCATTCAGTAATATCTCAGCATTCCTGGTGAGGGTATGATGCCAACCAAGGTCAGGGTTCTACCAGCCTGTGCCACTTGCTCAGTGAGCCCTTCCATGTTCCCTATCATGTATTCCAGTCAGGGACATCACACGTCAGCTGTAGTGGCATGGACAATGACTGAGTCATATGTGTCCATGCATCTGACTGACCTGTATGCTTGTGTTATGTGGTGGACCATAGTGCCCCATGAGCATATCACTGTGACCTTCACCTTGTCCAGCCTGGTGAGCATGACCTCACTGTACCAGACAATAAAAGTACCTAACACAACTGCAGCAGGGGTGTTGTATAGCTGTACAGATTGTGCTTGTTTGGCACACAGGAATTGTGTGCTATGTGTTACGCGTACTGTGTTCAGGCCTAATGTATGCCTGTGTGCCAGCTGCAGAGGTATCTGCCACTCAGGCAGGATGCCATTCTTAGGCTCCACGAATGGCCCGGTGTGTTCCCGTGCTTGTATTGCTGTCAGTGTAGGTCTACATTAGACTGGTATTGCAGTCACTGTAGTATTTCATGCCACCTGACAGGTTATGCCAGTACTGGGTTCAGACTGCTTAGTCCACAGTTTGGCTATGTGTTTCCATCTCACACATGTATTGTACATCCATGGGTAGGGGATAGGGTTGACTGTGTACATGTGGCAGCTGTGACATTACTACATGACTCACATATTCCACAACTGTACCATAGAGGTGACTGACAACTGACCTTTGCACATGCTACCATAGTATTGAGATTGCATTGGTGATTAACAGCACATAGGGCCAATGGTGAACAAGATACATAGGTTCATACTAGGCTATCTGCCCTAGGGCATTTATAAACCTAGCCAGAATGTGTGTGGCTTTTACCATGCATTGTAAATCTATCTTGCTATGCCCTTTTCCAAGGTTAGTATACTGTGCCTCTGTCTAACAGTGACACATAAGTGATACCCAGGGTAAACCTACAATATTCCATCCAGTCATTAATATTCCTCTTGAAGACAGTCACTGAGTGACTCTGCCTAACCTATATTGGGATACTATTCCAGAGTGAAGGGAGCCTCTGAGTTATGAATGTGTCCCTCCAGCATGTCCTATGTATATCACTCCTGAGGTTCAAGTCTTTCCAGCATGTAGCTTGATGGGATTTGGATATTCTGAGGTGCAGCATGACCATTAAGTCATGGTTTGACATGGCTTTATATGTCAGGCACAGATTGCCTATGAAGAGGCAGTATGCCACTGAGTAGAGCTGCTGTTTCTTTAACCAGTCAGTATGTGGCATATGTTTGAGCCCTTTGATCCTCTTGTTGAGGTATTTTTGTGGTCTTTCCAGTTACTGCAGGTGTCTGGTAAGGTGCATGCCGACAGGGGCATTGTAGTCAATCATGGGCATGATGAGGGATGAGTAAAGAGGCACAATGTTCCCCCCTGATCTACATGTGAATCCCTTCATGATGAGGTGGTCTATATAAAATGTTTTTCTAACCACTTTGGCCATGTGGTTGTCAAATGAGAGAATGGTATCAACTTGTGTGCCCCAAGGTCCATAATTCCTTCTTCTGTACTTAATGGATTAACACATATGTGGTACTTTGTGGTCACTTTGTTTTTGCTAAAGGGGATGACTATACACTTTTTGGCATTCAGCTTGAGGCCATGGCTGTGGCACAAGTCGTCTGTTTCTAAGAGGCCCTTTTGGAGGATGCGTGTGTTGGCTGGAGAGTTGATTATGGCACCCAGTTTGCAGTCATCTGTGACTTGCTCAGCCACAGTCCTTCCATGTTGGCCTATACCTCTGATAAATATATACTGAACAAGACAGATCCCAGGGTTGAGCCTTGTGGGACACCACTTGTAACTGGTTTTGAGGCTGACATGGCTCCAGCAATTCTAACCATGTGTGTTCTGCCCTTGAGCCACTGTGCAATATATGTAGTGACATAGGGGTTAATATGTACACTGGTGAGCTTCCCTAGAATGCACAAGTGGGGTATTGTATCAAAGGCTTATGCTAGGTCCAGGTAAGCTGTGTAGACCACCTTCCCCTTGACAGTGGCCTTGGTGACTGTTTCAAAGAAATCAAACAGGTTTGAGAGGCAGGATCTGCCATTAACAAAGCCAAACTGTGTATGATGCAGTGTCTGTAGGTCCCCAATATCTATATTTATGAGGTTCATGATGATCCTTGCCATAGCTTTGCAGACCAAGCTATTCATACTTATGGGGCGATAGTGTCCTGGATCCGTTAAGGCACCACCTAAATGTAGAGGGACCACTGTTGCTGTACGCCACTCTTTGGCCACATATCGTGTAGTAAGGCTGGGATTGAACAATAGTGGTATGTCTGGGTGTAGCTCTTCTTGGAGTTCATGTAGGACACAGCCTGGGACACTGTCTGGTCCCATTGATGCAGTGTTTATTGCTTTGGAGAGGGCAGCTCTTACCTGAGCATCAGAGATGCCAGGGGGGGCAGCACTCTGCTGGGAGAAATATTTGCCCTTTTGGTGTGGAGGGGGAGAAGTTAGCAGTGAACCTGTCCACTAGGATGTTGGCAATGTCTGTGTGTTTGGTGTTTCCTTTGACATCTTGGACTACCTCTGAGCATATCTGGGAATTACCACCCAGGTTCCTAACATAACTAAAGAAAGCCTTGTGATTATCCTCAGTGTCTTGTGGAATCTTCTCTCAAAGATGGCCTTAGACAATCTTATGAGTGCCTGTAGTTTTCTTCTAATACTCATCACTGATGCCTTCACATTTTGGGAGTTTGTTGTATCATTTAGTAGCTTCATCCTTCTATTGTATAGTTTGTTTATGGCTGGTGTCCACCACACAGGACGTCTGCCTTTGGAGGATTGGGTCTTGCTTTTATTTGGGATTGCATGATCCATGCATTCCTGAAGGTGTCCATAGAATGCCTTTATACAGGTATCTGCAGTCTGGTCCATATTTTCAACAGGCCTGGGGGCTTTGAAGGTTTCCACATTATTTATGAGGAGTGTGAACATGCTTTACATGAGTTGTTGACTGTATTCTTCTGTGCGGGGGGTGGCCTTGGGATGTGAATATCCAGTGAGATTAGTTTATGGTCTGATCTTTTTGGGATGTGAATATCCAGTGAGATTAGTTTATGGTCTGATCTTACCAGTGAGGGATACACTTCTGGTCTGGAGCATAGAGTCCCCATGTTGGTGATGATCAGGTTCAGTATGTTTTCCCCTCTTGTGTGAGTGGTAACAAGTTGTTCCATAGCATTTTGGTATATAAATTCCAGTAATCTTTGGGCTAGGGTGTTGGAGCTACAGTCATGCTCCCAGTCTATGCTTGGGTAGTTTAACTCACCCAATATAATGGTGTATGGACAGACCTACATATTTCCAACTGTTTTCAGGAAGGCCAAGTGCGGTTCTTGTGTTTGTGAGGGTGGTCTGTAGCAGGCTATAACCTGGAAGGCAGTTTTACCCATTGTTACTTGCATATGGATAGTCTCTGATGTTTGGTGCTTTTCCACCAACCTGGAGGTGTGAGTATCTTGGATGAATATCAATACACCCCCTCCTTTTGTGGTTTTCTGCAAGTTTTGGGCCTGAAAAGCATGGTATGAGGTATAACTTGGTAGTGCTGGGGTGCTGTTGGTAGCCCTGAATCCGGTATCTGTTACTTCACAGATAGCGATGTTCTCCATGCTGAGGAATGTTTTGAGTGTGTGCATCATCAGGTTTAGAGTCCTGCAGTGGCATATATGACTGCTCACGTGGACAGATGCCAGGTAAGTCATATGCAAAGTGTCACAGGCAACGTACATGTGACCAGGAGAAACAGTGACATTCTGTCAAGTGAGACATGAACATACATATAGTAAGCTATGCAGATGGCACTAGGAGTCCACAGAAGCTGTGTAACTCTGCATGGCAGGTCAGATCAGTATTCCAGGGTAACTGCAAGGAAACATGCATGCAAACATAGCTACTGTAAGCAGGGCTGCATGTAGTCTATTGTACAACAAACAAGCTGTACCACTTCCAGTAGGTAACACTGCAAATGCTCACCAGCTGACATATGAATACCTATGTCACCAAAGGTGATACTTACCAGACCACGGACAGAAATGACATGGCCAGACACGCTGCATCCCACATGAACACATATCACAAGCAACACAGACCTCACAAAGTCAGTGTTCTTAACAGGCACAGCCCATAAGGCCAAACACAATGTGTGACACACCTATAATAGGTGATGCCATAGTCAGACACACTGGCGTCCCACTCTCCAGACTGAGCAAGGTGAGGGTCACATTTAGCTACCTGTCGGGTGATAGAATGTGCCACATAACACAAGCACTCAGGTCACTCCACAGCAATTACAAGTATGAGGCAGTCATTGTCCATGCTGGTGTGAACAACCTGAGATGTACCTCCCTGGACCACATGAAAAGAGACACAGAGGAGCTCTTACATCACCCTCTCAAACTCAGGAATCCCACACAGCCTTCATGAAGACACAGGAGAGTATAGATTTCTCTGCCAACACCATCATACTGGGTGACTTCAACTACCCAAACATAGACTGTGAACATTACTCAAGCCACAATACCCAAGCTCTAGGGTTCCCATAGTTCAGAAACTCTTTAGCTATGGAACAAGTAGTCAACATTCCCACCAGGGGAAAATATACTAGACCTGATCATCACAAACATGAGTACAAAATGCTCACCACATGAAGTATATCCCTCATTGTTGCAATCGAACCATATACTAATCAAACTGGAGTACTGGATCCCCCACATATGCAAACCTCAAGCACATCTATGTGTGTGCGGGAAATGCCCCTATTAGCAACTGTGAAAGTACACTATAGGATGCAGATTCCCCTTTTGAAACACTGATGATGTCAGCACTCTATAACAATATTACCTGAATTAAAGCTCCCTAGTAATTCGTATAGTGCACTCTGCTAATGTGTCTGTCTCTAATGTAATAACATAGTTAGGAAGGGGTTTGAATCCTGCAAAGGGAATGTGTGTGAGTGGGGTTTGTGTGTGTGCATAATTCTGAGGGAAAAGTGCCTTTTGCCAACTGGGAGAACACACTACAGGGTGCACATCCCTCTTCCTAAACACAGATGATGTCAGCACCCTCTAAGTACAGCATTAGAAAGGATTTCTCTTACTAATGCAAATAGCACACTCTGCTAACATGTATGTCACTAGTGTCATAACACAGTTAGGTAGGGGTTTGAATCTTGCAAATGGAAAGTATGTGTTTTAGTGTGAGTGGGGTTAGTGTGTGTGCACAATGCTGGGGGTGGGATGTGGCTTTTGACAAATGGGGCTACGCACTGCAGGGCGCACATTTCCCTTAACAAACAGTAATGTTGACAGCACCCTATACAAACAACATGACAACAGACAACTGCCAGTACTCAGTATAGTGCTACATGCTACTGTAACACGCACATGTACCAGAACATACCTAGATAGTGTTTTGAAACCTGAATGTGGCAAGTGTGTGGATGTGGGATGTTTCTGTTTGTGCATTTCCATATGGAAAACATGTTGGATGTGGCAATCAGGGAACCACAGTACCTGATGCACATTACACTTTTAAACTAATGAGGTTGCCTGCACCCTGTGAGTACAGGTAGAGAAGAGGAAATCGGTAGTAATCCAAATAGTGCACTTTTCAAATGTGTACCTGTCATGTGTCGACAGCTACTCATGTAGGGTAATAAATAATGGAAATGTCAGGTGAGCGTGTGCATGTGTGGGGGTAGCAGGGTGTGTGTAAATGCATGTGTAACAGAACAGATACATATAGCTGAATCTACAATACAGCACATGATGCACATTCCCATAGTCAATAGTAATATGTGATGGTGTGCAGCTGGCACACTTTGGTAAGTAGTATGGGTGCAGATAACAATTCAGGACATTCATACAGTTACTGCAGCAGGAATGCTGGGATATACACACAATCATAGTGGAACAGTGGACAGTTACCAACATGTACCTACTTATACACATCTATGTAGTCACCCTGTGCATCAGCAAAGTGTTTACCTTTTCCTGCACTGATGTTGTAGTATGCAGGAGGTGGCACAGTGTCATCATATGCACAGGGTGTGGGTTAGGTATGCCCAAACCAGCCACTGGTACCACCAATTGACATGTGTGTGTATGTGTGCTTGTGAGGGGCAGCAGTACAGGATGGACCAGTGTTGGTGCAGTGTGTGTGTGTATGTGTTTGCCCTAGGTGTTAAATTTCTGCATATGTGTAAGCACACACACAGTCCCACATAATGGCTGCCATGTACAGGGTTTTGTGGACAGCCACAGACTGCACCTGTCAGGTCATCCAGATCAGTGTCTGGGGGCACGGACACGGTACCTGTGCCTGGCAGGGGTGCTACGGACCATATCCGGTACTAACCCAGACTGGGTACTGTCATCGGAAGTGGGTGTGTGTTGACTGGACACAGTTCCCTGTTGGGACTGTCCAGAGCCACGTGCACGTGGTCTCCTGGGGTGTCCTGATGACAGCACTAACCCAGCATTGCTGGGGCTGCTGGCACTTGAGGTGCGTGAGTGGGCCTGTTGTCATCCGCGGCGACTGCCAGCTGGTGCTGTTGCCGGCATATGGCCACGTTGAACCAAACATGTTGAACACTTGGACCAAACAACAAAAGGAGGGGGGGTATCCATATTCATTAAAGATACCCACACCTCCACATCGGTGGCAAAGTACCACATAGGTGTTAAGACATTAAGTACAGAAGAAGTACTTGGGGACCTGGGGAACAAACTTGATAGCAATCTGTCATTTGACAACCACGTGGCCAAAGTGGATTGAAAAACATGTTATATAGCCCAGCTAATCATGAAGGGATTCACATGTACATCAGGGGAGGTCATTGTGCCTCTTTACTCATCCATCATCAGGCCTATAATTGAGTACAATGCCCCTTTTGGGATGTACCTAACCAGACACCTACAGCAAGAGGATCAAAGGACTCAAACAGATGCCATATGCTGCCCGGTTAAAGAAAATCCAGCTGGACTCAGTGGCATACTGCCTGTTCAGAGGCAATCTGTGCCTGACATATACAGCCATGTCTAACCCAGAAGTAATGGGCATGCTGCACCTCAGGAAATCAAAATCCCATACAGCCACACGCTCAAGAGACCTGAACCTTAGCACTGAAATAAATAGGACATGCTGGAGGGACAGATTCCTAACCCAGAGGCTCCTTTCACTCTGTAATGAACTCACAGTACAGGTTAGGCAGAGTCCCTCATTGACTCTCTTCCATAAGAATCTGGATGAGTGGATGGGAGATCATAGTTGTACCCCGGGTATCACTTCTATGTCACTGTTAGACAGAGGCACAGTATACTAACCTTGGAAAAGGGCATAGCAAAATAAATTTTAATTGGGTGGCAAAAGACAAACACATTCTGGCTAGGCTTATCAATGCCCTAGGGCAAATAGCCTTGTATGAACCTATGAACCTATGTGTACTGCTATACTACTTCTGCCATATGTTGCATGTGTGTGTGTTGTGGAGGATGCACAGGTAATGGCCAGATATTTCTGCACAGGCAACACTTCTGAAAAACTCTGGGTGTTCATCCCAACATACTGTATGTGTGTTGCCATCCAACACTGTGATGTGGACACACATTACTCAGCCTGGATATACATATCCCAACAACACCACAAGCACAGTACACTACCTTGCTATGTATGTATGTAATTACACAGTTATTCACTAGTTAGGACTGTGATGCTATCCATGCAGCCCACTGGGCCAGTGGAAGCCACAACACACTGCTGGCCCCTTTGCAAAAGCTTAACACAGACATCCCACATAGTGCATGTAATGTGCACACACATATCTAACCCAGACCGTATGCACACCACTTATATATCCTGTCCAGTGGACTACAGATACAGGCACATTGTATAACAATAGCAGGAGGCTACTGCAGCACAGAGCAGATTCACATGAAGGCAAGGCATCACCTGTGGTCAGCAGTGGTAAGATGCTTCACATTCACCAAATGCACAGATATTGGCAACATTGTTGCAGACAGTTTAGGTGCAGGTATCCCCCCCATTCTCCTACACAAGTGGAATTAGTTATCACAGATGAATGTAACCTCCCTATCATCTCACATGTCCAGGTGAGGGCCACCCTCAACATTGCAGAACACACAGCATCACTGTTACAAAATTGTATCCCTGGATGTGTGATACGTTCACCCCTAGAGGACATAGCACCACATTACAGACTGATATTAAACCCTGGCCATACTACAGGATATGTACCTGAACAGTGCCATACATACACAGTGGTCCCACACCAATGAGGAGGAACCTCTACTGACCCTGGGAACTACTGCATCATATGCATAACTGGCCTTGTGTTCTAAGCTATGGAAGTTTTAAGTATGGAAGACATGTACAGCAATATTACATATGTATATATATCAGGACTATGTACACACAACCTATCTCATGGACATACCTATAGATAGTGAACTATGATACATTTGGAGGTTTCACAGTAAACACAGTATTAACCTGCTACTTTGCATTACCTGTGTTTGTGTCAGCTGTTGCTGTGTCACTAGTGCTAATTGCTGTTTGCTGCTGCTGCTGCTGGTTTTGTTGCTGTGATGATGCAGTTTTTCTTTTTTTATCGCTGCCTTTCTTTCTTTCTTTCTTTCTTTCTTTCTTTCTTTCTTTCTTTCTTTCTTTCTTTCTTTCTTTCTTTCTTTCTTTCTTTCTCTCTCTCTCTCTCTCTCTCCCTTTTTCCGTCGGTTTGATGCAATAAATGTATTGCATGTGTGGAGTGTTAGTACTGGATGCTTTTGTAGGTATCTGCATAGGTCCATGTGATGGCCTCTGCACCAATTGTAAGGCAGCATTTGCTAATTGCATGCAGCCAGTTGTGTACTGATTGCATGTCTCACTGTGATTTCAGGACAGTGCTATAAAAGGGTATGTGAGATAGGCGTTGCCCTTTCAGATTGTAATGGCGTGGACCATGCTGGTATGCTGTCGACAGTGTTCTGTGAGTGTGAAGGTTAGTAAGTATCTCATGATTCACGCTGTGTTGTAAATTCAGGTTGCTGCATTTCTCTCACCTGTTCCCTGTAGTGAGTGTGTATGCATACTGACAGCTACAACTATATTTCCATATGTATTAATATATATATATATACATATATATATATATATGTGTGTACATATACATGCTTTCATATATGTACATTAGCTTACATTATTAAGTACAAGCTAACAATTAGCAGGGCTGTTTCTGTTAACACTAAACTAGTATGGGAATCCAGTAATTAGAACAGTAAAAGTCTACCTGACATGCTTTGGGTAGTACACATCCTATATTGCCTTTATCTTCATTCCTACTATTACATGTTATACTTATTTTAGCACTATATTCCTGTATGAGAGTCATGGCTTAGTGGTAGGTCATACAGACTAGTGTTACAATGGTCTTGTGGTAGGGCCTAATAGTATGCTTTTATTTTGCTTTCAAATTAAGTACAGGGCCTGTCAATCAAAGTGCTGAAGGCACCTTTAAGCAGTTAAAAGGGTTAGTAAGTCTCACAGGAGTCAGGCTGTGTTGTAGATTCTGGTTGCTGCATTTATCTTCACTGTTTCCTGCAGTGAGTGTGTATGAATACTGACACCTGCCACTATATTTCATATGTATTAATACATACATATACATATATATATATATATATATATATATATATATATATATATATATATATATGTATGTGTACATATACATACTTTCATATATGTACATTACCTTACATTATTATGTACAAGCTAACAATTAGCAGGGCTGTTTCTGTTAACACTAAACTAGCATGGGAATCCAGTAATTCGGGCATTAAAAATCTACCTGACATGCTTTGGGGAGTACACATCCTATATTGCCTTTATATTGATTCCTACTATTACATGTTATATTTATTTTAGCACTATGTTCTTGTATGAGAGTCATGGCTTAGTGGTAGGTCATACAGACTAGTGTTACCAAGGTCCTGGCTTTGAGACTGACAGTGTGAATTTATTTTTCTTTCGAAATGAGTACAGGACCTGTCAATCAAAGTGCTGAAGGCACCTTTAAGCAGTTAAAAGAGTTAGTAAGTCTCACAGGGGTCAGGCTGTGTTGTAGATTCTGGTTGCTGCATTTATCTTCACTGTTTCCTGTAGTGAGTGTGTATGAATACTGACACCTACCACTATATTTCATATGTATTAATATATATATATATATATATATGTATGTGTACATATACATACGTTCAAATATGTACATTACCTTACATTATTATGTACAAGCTAACAATTAGCAGGGCTGTTTCTGTTAACACTAAACTAGTATGGCAATCCAGTAATTCGGGCATTAAAAATCTACCTGACATGCTTTGGGGAGTACACATTCTATATTGCCTTTATATTGATTCCTACTATTACATGTTATATTTATTTTAGCACTATGTTCTTGTTTGAGAGTCATGGCTTAGTGGTAGGTCATACAGACTAGTGTTAGCAAGGTCTTGGGTTCAAGACTGACAGTGAGAATTTATTTTTCTTTTGAAATAAGTACAGGACCTGTCAATCAAAAGTGCACTTAAAGCCAGGTCTGCGCTCGTTTGCACGGAGCTCACGCATGCACACTGGCGGTGAGCTCCGCTAACACCCACGCACACCCGCGCTATTTTCTTTGAAAGAAAAGAAAAAGGGGTGACAGGAAAGTGGTGAAAAAGGGGTCTCAAAGAGGGTAAGACAGTAGGGAAACAAGCTTGGGATTTGCACGAGGGATATAGGTGAGGCCCATAGATGCCCATGTCTTTCTCAGCAACAGCTGTGCATTTGTATGTAATTTGGTGTGACATTGAAACCTTCCACCCCTGAGAGAGGTGTCAGGACAACATTAATACCTGTTGTACAGCCAATTGTAATTAACAGTTTCAATGTCCAGCGGACATGTGTGCAACATGGACAGCTATGTATGGGGCGTAAATTCTTTGTGGGTACAGAGTGCCCTTTTTTTTTTTTTCCTTCAGGTGAGAGTGGTATGTCAAACAACATGCAGGGTTGATTAATGGCAACAGGCCATCAGGTTTGCAGGTATGAACAGGGCACATGCAATAACAGACATGCATATATTTTTGAAACAACAGGACAAATGTCCATGGGTAATGAAATGTTCACATACCAATATTTAGTGAGTTTTTTAATTTGCAATTATAGGGTGGGGTGGAGAAAGAAATGTTGACACATTCATAAATTATACATTGATATACATTTGTAATAGAAACACAATTAACTTGTGGGTGATAGTTTTCAAATGATTTTAATTGACTGTCATGCTAGACCTGTTACAGATACATCACTATCCTAGTTATTTTGAATTTGATCAGATACATCATCCTGCTACATTTTGATGACAGGGCAGGAGACAACTATGGATGTTTAGTATGTCAGACAATCATTCATTCTATCTGAAAATTGTTGACTGTGATCACCATATACAGATTTTGGCTTAAACATTCAAGATTCAGACACACTGAAATCATTTTGGGATGTTAATTTTTAATTCCCACATGCATTTAGTTCTGTAGAACCACACTGAGGCTTATATATTCAGGAGTTATTACTACTTTATTTATTGATACATGACCCTTTCTGTCACTCTCACACATCCTGCTATTTCACAGTTCAGGTTGGTACTTCTAGGCTTTGTTCACATATTAGACCTGTGGTGATTCAAACACTTTCCAGCAGCCTCACTTCTGTCATGATTCAGCATTTCAACAGGGGATATATCTCACATGTGATTAACTCAGTTTCTGAAGCTGTACTCTTGAGACTACTGCAGGTTATACTACATTTAATTAATGGTGGGACATCTGAACTATTTATTTCTATCAATTATATTTCCAGTTTCATTTGCATACTGATGAACTTGTTGCAGCCATACCTGCAGATTTTCACTTGTTGCTTGCACATTCTATTACTTTTAATCAATACACTGCAGTGTTCTGCTACGTGCTACACTATAATATTTATTTACAAGTACTAGGTGGGGTTACTAACCTGCATGGTGGTGCAGCCACCCCAGCCCGTGGTCATGTGCCCTGCGATTCGCAGAGCGGACACCTGCAGCCGTAATACAAAACAAGTAATATTGGAATACACATCTCCATGGTATCAGCTAGTTGAATTCCTTACATACATAATTAAAATGTAACTTACTCAGTAGTGAGGCATTGGGCATATCCCGGGCCTCCTGGATCCATTGGGTCAACTGGTCTTCTTTACATCGCTTCAGGTCCACATGGTGGTGACGGACCTGCTCACTAGTACGTGGAATCCCAGTAGCACTAGTGAGATCAGGAGCCAAACTGGTCCCATGCCTCCACCCTGTATGCTCCCCATGAGACCTGGCCCTGCATGAGTTGGGCCTCATGATGGTGAACTAGGAGCCAGACCATGTAGCTGGACTCCTCAACACCCCACTGCTGTGCTCGAAAGCAACGTCCCTCCCATACTCCACTCATTCTGCCTGCAGGTCTATTCTACAATCGTTTATGCTGTGTATTCCCGCCTATGGGGCTTATATATGCCGATTTTCCCGCACATTTCTATGATTGGCCGTTTTGGAATTGTATCAACTTCACAGAAACTGCTTTATCATGCTCCATTTTGGATTACATCCTATATATATGCTATTTCTGCACTTCAAAGTACTGCTGTCATGGCTTAGTGGTTTAGTACCTTGACTCTAGTGCATGGTATCCTGGGTTTGAATCTGACCACTGATTTTTAATTTTTATGACTGTCTAGACAGGCTGAGGGGTGTGTCTGTGTAAAGGCACTTTTGATACAGCTTGCTTAACGTTGCCCAGTTAGCTTGCGCGTAGCGCACCTCCGCGCGAACAGTGTGCGCTGGGTTAAACCTTAATTGGCTATTAACACACATGTTAAGCTAAGCACAGCTAGTTGCACACAGTTTGAGCCTGTTAAACCAGTGCTTAGCTACGGGCAAGCAATTTGCAGCCTTTGAAACACTACTCAGCGACGGGCACTCTGTCTCACCTTGTTTGACAGCAGCTTAGCTATCAGTACATTTCTAAATATTTTTATTATTGTATTACTTGAAAATATATGCTCCATTTCATTCCATTTTACAAAAGGAAATACTTTTACATTTGTACAATACTGTCAGGGGCCTTTTTAGTGCTTATTTACAAAAAAAAAAAAAAAAGGATGTTGGGTGGGCTCGAACCTTGTCTGTCTGCTCTTAAGCCGAAAACTCTACCGCTATTCTATTACTTCTTGGCTTACTTTGCATATTTAGTTCTTATATCCTTTTCCACTGATTGCTAACTGCAGTTGCGCTGGTAGCACACCCGTGCACACAAGCGCACGCATTAGCAAACATTTACGGGGTTTTAAAAAAAAATAAAAAAGTTTTCATTTTACATTTTATAACATCTGCTCACTTTTTACATTTTACATTGCTGGTCTGTGGGGGCATGTGTTGTGCAGTGTGTTTATTCACATTTCCATGGCCTCTCTCGTGGCTGTTTACTTTCCAGT
>NC_056733.1:1229889781-1229911620 GCF_019279795.1 Protopterus annectens
AAAGGGGATGACTACACATCAGTTGCATTCAGTTTCAGGCCATGATTCCGGCACCAGCTATCTGTTTTTGTGAGGGCATTCTGTAGGATGTGTGTGCTGGCTGATGTATTCACTATGGTACCTATGTTGCAGTCATCTGCAAACTTTGTCAGCCACAACCCTCCTATGTTTGCTTTCACATCTGAAAAGTAAATGCCAAATAAGAGGGGTCCCAGGACAGATCCTTGTGGGACATCACTTGTGACTGGCTTTGAATCTGACAAGGCACCTGCAATGTCGACTTTATGGGTTTTGTTTTTTAGCCATTTTGCAACCTATCCTGTGACATATGATTTATATTTCAGCTGTTGAGCTTGTCTATGATGCCTGAGTGGGGTATTGTGTCAAAGGCCTTAGCCAAGTGCAGGTAGGCTGTGTGGACCGCTTAGCCCTCATCAATGGCCCTACTGACAGTTTCAAAATAGTCAACTAGGTTCAAAAGGCAGGATATGCCCTTTACAAAGCTGAACTGGGTGGGATCAAGAGTCTGTAGGTCACCAATGTCTCTGTTTAAGAGCTCCATAATGACTCTTTCCATAGCTTTGCAGACAAGGCTGGTTAAGCTTGTGTGGTGGTAGTTCCCAGGGTCTGTGGAGGCATCTCCTTTGTGGAGTGGGACCACTGTTGCTGTATGCCAGTGTTCAGGTACATATCCTGTAGCAAGGCTAAGGTTAAATATCATTTTTATATACGGGTTTAGCTCCTCTTGGAGTTCACGTAGCACACAACTGAGGATACCATCAGGTCCCATTGATGCTGTGTTTTTGTCTTTGCTGAGTGCGGCTCTCACATGGACATCTGAGATGACAGTGAGGTTACATTCAGCTGTGATAACTATCTTCGTTTGGGGGTGAGGGAGGGAGAAAATTGCACTGAACCTGTCTGCCAGAATGTTGCCAATATCTGTCGGGTCACTGAAATTTATGTTGTTGTGTACCAACTCTGAGCATATCTGAGGGTTCCCACCCAGGTTTCTGACATAACTGAAGAAGGCATTGTGGTTATCTTTATTGTCTTTCGTGATTTTTGTCTCAAAGTTGACCTTGGATGTCTTTATGAGAGAATGTAGCTTTTTACTAGTGCTGATCACAGCTGCCTTCCCTTTAGGAGATTTAGCTCTGTCTTGCATTAGTATCCTTCTTTTGTTATACAGTTCGTTTATGGCTGGGGTCCACCAGACAGGCCACTTTCCCTTGGTGGAGAGGGTCTTGGTTTTATTTGTGATTGCATGGTCCATGCTTTCTTGGAGATGTCCGTAGAAAGCATTTGTGAAGGAGTCACCATTGTGTGTTGTGGTTTCCACTGGCCCAGTGGGCTTAAAGGATACCATCTCAGTCTGAAGAAGTGTGAAGTCAGCTTTTGAGAAGTTTGTCACTATACTCTTTGTATTATACTAGCACCAACACATTTGTAGAAAATTTCCTAGAATCCATCAAACAAAATGGACATGCAAAATGTAACACTTCCTCAAGAGGGGTAAGCATACTGGATGTGATAATCAGAAATATGTGTACTGGATGTCAAGATGAGAAGTGTATCCCTCACTGGTAAGACCAGACCATAGAGTAATCACACTGTAGTTACACATCCCGACCCCAGGCCCTGGCCAGAATACCACAGTGAAACACATGTATAAAGCATAGCTTGCACCCCTACAAACCAATGTGGAATCCATGAAAGGCCCTGTGCAAGTCCAGAATACGGGACACACTGCAGAACATGTTATACAGGCATTCCATGAACACAGCCAAGAGTGCTTGGAGTCTGCAATCACAAATAACAACAAGACACAAGGCCATACACCCAGGCATCTGGCATGCTGGACTCCAGCAATTACTAAACCATTGAAGAGAATGAGGAAGCTACCACATGATAGATCAAACATAAAAAGTGAAGTAATCAGTGATCACTAGTATGGCAATAAAATGTGTCCACACATACAATCCACTAAGGCCAGGCAAAACAAGTAGAATCTGTGAATCCAGAGGCAATGTGACACCTGTCCCAAGTACACACACAACAACAACTCACCCCAATAAATACAAATATATGTGATAGACGCAACCAGGTAGCCAAACTGGAGCCTGAGCAGCCGCCAAATCAGTACTGTCAAAACTAGTCAGGAGGAGAAGGTAACCACATACACCACAAACCCAGTCCCACATAGACCTACAGCGACTGTAAACCAAACACATAAACACAAAAACATTCCCAGAGGCCCTAATTACAAACACACAACACCAACACAAGCCTCCAAAGCAGACACCCAATAAAACAACCTCCAGACATAGCACATGTAACACATAGTACACAAAGCTGGTGTGCCAAACAGTCACAGGACAGAAGGAGAAACAACATGCCTGATACAGTTGTAATAGGTGACTCCATAGTGAGACATGCTTCTGTTCCAGGGATGGCTTGCATCTGTTACCCATGGGCGTCTGGATATTGCCTAAGGCTTTTGCAACCTACAGAGATCCTTTTGTAGGTAAGGCCAAAAAGACTAACCCACCACCATAGAAAACAAAACTGGAAAGAAACAGAAGGGTAATGCTGATCAATGCCAGACGTGTAAACCTCAATATGCATGCTTCTGAGGCCCTCCCCAGTATGGAGAACATCGATGTCTGTCCAGTGATAGAAACCTGCTGCAAGACTCCTGACAGCACACCAGCACTACCATGTAATACCACATATCATGTATTATGGCCACAAAACCTGGAACAAAACATAAAAGGAGGGTGAGTATCCATATTCAGCACAGACACCTATACGTCCAGTTAACTGACAATGCTTACGTCATTGCAGTCCACCCATGTGCAACTAACCGTAGGCAAGACTGCTGTACAGTCTGTAGCATGCTACAGACCACACTCTCACACACAGGAACCCCACCCCACTGTCCTGAAGACAGTGGACAGTATGAATGTACCACCAAATACAAAACAAGGTACACACAAATTACCACATAGGTGGTAAACCATTATGTATGGAAGGAGTAATCAGGGACCTAGTGACACAAGTGGACAGTAACCTGTTATGTGACAGTCACATTGCCAATTTTGCTAGGAAGACTGTCTATATTGGACACTGTATCATGAAAGGATTCACATCTACGTCAACAAAGGTCATTGTGCCCCTATACTGTTCCCTTATCAGACCCATAATGTAGTACAATGCCTCATTTGGGATGTACATTACCTGGCACCTGCAGCAGTTAGAAAGACCTCAAAGGTACCTCACCAAGAGTTAGAAAGGGTCTCAAATATATGTCGTATGCTGCCTGGCTGTAGACACCACAGCTGAATGCAGTCACATACTGCCTACACAGAGGCATTGTATGTCTGTTGTACAAGTCCATGTCCAACACAGAAGTAATGGACATGCTCCACCCCAGAAAACTCAAAGCCATCGGAGCTGTGTGGGTCAGAGATGTCAACCTCAACACATAATCAAATAGGATGTGCTGGAGGGACAGATACCTAACCCTGAGGCTCTCCACACCCTGGAACAGAATACCACTACATGTTAGGCAGAGCCCCTCACTGACACTCTTAAACAGGAAGTTTGCAAAATGGATGCATAATTGTAGATGTACACTGGGGGTCTTTACTGTGTCATGTCCAGACAGAGGCACAGCTAAGTAAATCATAAATGGCCATAATATTCACATAGCAAGATGTGGCAAAAGCCACACACACTGTGGCTAGGCTTACAAATGCCCTAGGGTGGATAGCCTAGTATGAACCTATGAACCTATTATGATACCAATTGTACAGGACACTAAGGATAATCCCAAGTCTGCTGCAACTGATGGTAGGAAGCGTGTTGTGAATTCCCAGATATGCTCTGGATCACACAAATATTACAAACAACATACCAAACACACACACGTATTGCCAACATACATCCTGACAGGTGCAGTGCAACCCCCCCCCCCATAATGCAATATATCTTTCCCAGCAGACTGCTGCCTCCCTGACATTATGTCAGCCTTACCACAGGATATGTACCCAAAGAGCAGTGTACAACAACAGTGGTCGTTCTCAAGAAAGGTGTCGCCTGAATGGATACTAAAAACAACCACCACAGAATCCTGAGAAGCTTGGTCTGCACAGCTATGGAAAGGATCAGCATGTACCGCAGACATAAAGATATTGGGGATCTATTGACACCCGACCCTACCCAGTGTGGGTTTATTAAGTGCAGACCCTGCCCCTAAACATGTGTGACTCAGTTGAAACAGTAATTGAGGTCACTGATGAGGGCAATGTGGTCCACACAGAATAGCTGGACCTTGCAAAGCCTTCCATACAATACCCTACGTGTTCAATATAGATATGCTCACCAGCTTATATATACACCCCTATGTCACTAGAGGGGTTGCAAATCAGACCAACGACAGAACTGACATGGTCAGACATGCTGCAGCCATGTCAGACTACAAACCACATATAACAGGTATCCCACAAAGCTTGGTCCTGGGACCTTCACCGTCTGGTATATATGCCCCATAGGTACAGGTCAACATGTAAGGACTGTGCCTGAACATGTTTGCAGAGGACTGCAAACTGCCCAACATATCTGACACTCCAGCTGACACAAGCATCCCACAAAAGGGCCACATAGAAACAGACAACTGGTGCCATAGCCATGTCAGCAAGTTAAATGGAGAAAACTGTATAGTCAACCTCTGTGGATATACAGTAAGTGACCACCAATTACCACATAGGTGTTAACCCATTACATACTTAACATGTAATGACAGACCTGGGTACACAAGGTGATAGATATCCTGCATTGGACAAACATGTGGCTGTAGTGTTAACAGAAACAATCCATATACCAACCTAATCATGAAGGTTATGACATCTAGATAAGGGGAGGTCATTGTGGTTCTGCTGTTATCCTTCATCAGCATTACAATTGACTACAACAGCCCCTGTGGGGTGTACCTCAGCAGACACCTCCATCAACTGTAAAGTCCACAACAGTACCTCACCAGGAGTATCAAAGAGCTTGAACAGATGTAATGTGTTGCCTGATTAAACAGAGTACAACTCCACACACTGCCATGCTGGCCACCCAGACACAAGCTGTGCCTGATGTAGAAAGCCATGTCCAAGCTGGAATCAATGAACATGCTGCACCTTGTACAATCTGAATGGCAGTGAGCTATGCACATGAGGGACCTGAACCCCAGCACTGGCATACATAGGACAAGCTGTACTGCATTATCCATAACACAGAAGCCCCCCCCACGCATGAGTAAACTCCGAGTACAGGTTATCCATAGAGTCACTCATTGATTCTCCTCAACAGGAATCTTAATGAGTGGATGGGAGATGGTAGGTTTACCCTGGGTATCACTGTTATGTCACGGGTAGACAGAGGCACAGTATACTAAACATGACATATGCCATGGCAAACTACACTTACAATGTGTTGAAGGACAAACACACTCTCTGACTAGCATTAGAAATGGCCTAGGGCACATTGGTAGTGTTTGCCAATGTACACCTATGTTCTGGAATACACTACTGATGTTGGACGAGGCTGTTGTAAGTAGTTAATATCTGAACATAATGCAACATGGTCAGATGTGCACAACTGGACCCTAACCAGGCTGTTGTGCTCACTATGGAAATGTAAAGCAGTGATAGGACTAAAGCCCAGGATACTGTCCACCACAGTGAAGGTACTGAACCACTACACTATACAGTACTACAGTGTTAGGTCAGTATGAACGGATGTTGACAATTGTATGCAAAGTATCCCATGCAAACCCTGCAGGCACAGTATAATCCCTGTTGTGTTCACACAAAAAGCATTTGGACAGTAACTACACAACATGACACAGAACACACAACCATAAACAGGAGATATTTGTTGAAGTTCACACTCATCCACAAATGTGATGGGCTGCAGAGTTCAACATATGGAAAGCTCACACTGGGCATGCTCACACACTTTGATAAATGAGACATCTTTCACACAACATGCCATGGGAAGGCTGAACTGGGCATGCTCACACATTTAGTCCAAATATCAGTTTAGCATTTTGCCACATATATCTGGTATATGTACGTGTTATTCCAGTAACCAGCAACATTATAGCAATCTGACCAGTGCTCACACTTAAATGACTACAGAGACATACATGATATAGTAGATTTCCCCCATATGCAAACATCTTCCACACATACACAAGTTGTTCATACAAACAGGAAATGTTATGGCAATAAAGACCTGCAAACACTGCTATCAGCACCAAATAATGTGCATCTGACAGTTAAACATATGGGTGTAGAGGTCAACACTAGGCTGTTTGCCCTAGGGAATGACAGCTTATCCAGAGTGTGTGTGTGGGTGATTGTGGTTGGTCTGTATGCAAGTCTGTGTGAGGGAAATGTTCCTTTTAGCAACTGGGAAAACACACCACAGGATGCTCATTCCCCTTTCTAAACACTGATGATGACAGCACCCTATAAGTATATCAGGAGAAAAAAAATCTCCCAGTAATCTGAATAGCGCGCTCTGCTAATGCATCTGTCTCTAGTGTCATAACATAGTTAGGTAGGGGTTTGAATCCAGCAAGTGGCAAGTGTGTGTGAAGGGGGGTTAGTGTGTGTGTGTAAGTGTGTATGAAAGGAACATCCCTTTTGGCACACCACAGGATGCCCATTCCCCTTTCTAAACACTGATGATTTCAGCACCCTATAAGTATATCAGGAGTAAGGAAATCTTCCAGTAATGCAAATAGCATGCTCCGCTAATGCGTCCGTCTCTAGTGTCATAACATAGTTAGATAGGGGTTTGAATCCAGCAAGTGGGTGTGAAGGGGGGTTAGTATGTGTGTAAGTGTGTATGAAAAGAACATCCCTTTTGGCAATTGTGAAAACACACCACAGGATGCCCATTCCCCTTTCTAAACACCGATGATGTCAGCACCCTATAAGTATATCAGGAGAAAAGAAATCTCCCAGTAATGCAAATAGCGTGCTCTGCTAATGCGTCCGTCTCTAGTGTCATAACATAGTTAGGTAGGGGTTTGAATCCAGCAAGTGTGTGTGTAAGTTTATATGAAAGGAACATCCCTTTTGGCAACTGGGAAAACAAACTACAGGATGCACATACCCCTTTCTAAACAATAGCACAATTATTTATGGCTTTTAATTCCAGACATGTAACGTGTGTTTTGCTCACACAGAATGCCCATGTGTGCAGGTTGTTTCTCACAATAATGCATGACATCGATTACACCAGTTGTGGCAATGCACACATGATGTATGTGTGTGCCAAATACACATATGTACCTGTGACCTTCAATAGTTACCATGTGTGATGCCTGCCACATGTGAATACATGGTATTTGCACTGGGTAACATTATGACTGTGGTCTTCTGTGCAGGTGCTGCATGTGGGATGTGTATATACAGTGTGAGATGTAGATGCTATCAACTTAGCAGTGAGGGATACACACCTGGTCTGGGGCATATAGTCTACATGTTGTTGATGAACAGGTGCTGCATGTTTTCACCTGTTGTGGGAGTGGTAAGAAGTTGTTCCATAGCAATGCAGTGACTGCATGCTAAGAACCTTTCAGCTAGGGTGTTGTAGCTACAGTAATTCATTACCATTCAGTAATATGTCAGCATTCCTGGTGAAGGTATGATGCCAACCAAGGTCAGTGTTCTACCAGCCTGTGCCACTTGCTCAGTGAGCCCTTCCATGTTCCCTATCATGTCTTCCAGTGAGGGACATCACAGGTCAGCTGTAGTGGCATGGACAATGACTGAGTCGTATGCGTCCATGCATCTGACTGACCTGTATACTTGTGTTATGTGGTGGACCATAGTGTCCCATGAGCATATCACTGTGACCTTCACCTTGTCCAGCCTGGTGAGCAGGACCTCACTGTACCGGACAATAAAAGTACCTAACACAACTGCAGCAGGAGTGTTGTATAGCTGTACAGACTGTGCTTGTTTGGCACACAGGATTTGTGTGCTATGTGTTATGCGTGCTGTGTTCAGGCCTAACGTATGCCTGTGCGCCAGCTGCAGAGGTGTCTGCCACTCATGCAGGATGCCATTCTTAGGCTCCACGAATGGCCCGGTGTGTTCCTGTGCTTGTATTGCTGTCAGTGTAGGTCTACATCAGATTGGTATTGCAGTCACTGTAGTATTTCATGCCACCTGACAGGTTATGCCAGTACTGGGTTCAGAGTGCTTAGTCCACAGTTTGGCTATGTGTTTCCATCTCATACATGTGTTGTACATCCATGGGTAGGGGATAGGGTTGACTGTGTACATGTGGCAGCTGTGACATTACTACATGACTCACATATTCCACAACTGTACCATAGAGGTGACTGACAACTGACCTTTGCACATGCTACCATAGTATTGAGATTGCATTGGTGATTAACAGCACATAGGGCCAATGGTGAACAAGATACATAGCCTAGTATGAACCTATGAACCTATCTGCCCTAGGGCATTTATAAACCTAGCCAGAATGTGTGTGGCTTTCACCATGCATTGTAAATCTATCTTGCTATGCCCTTTTCCAAGGTTAGTATACTGTGCCTCTGTCTAACAGTGACACATAAGTGATACCCAGGGTAATCCTACAATGTCCCATCCAGTCATTAATATTCCTCTTGAAGACAGTCAATGAGTGACTCTGCCTAACCTGTATTGGGATAATATTCCAGAGTGAAGGGAGCCTCTGAGTTATGAATGTGCCCCTCCAGCATGTCCTATGTATATCACTCCTGATGTTCAAGTCTTTCCAGCGTGAAGCTTGATGGGATTTGGATATTCTGAGGTGCAGCATGACAATTAAGTCAGGGTTTGACATGGCTTTATATGTCAGGCACAGATTGCCTTTGAAGAGGCGGTATGCCACTGAGTAAAGCTGCTGTTTCTTTAACCAGTCAGTATGTGGCATCTGTTTGAGCCCTTTGATCCTCTTGTTGAGGTACTTTTGGGGTCTTTCCAGTTGCTGCAGGTGTCTGGTAAGGTGCATGCCAACATGGTCATTGTAGTCAATTATGGGCATGATGAGGGATGAGTAAGGAGGCACAATGTCCTCCCCTGATCTACATGTGAATCCCTTCATGATGAGGTGGCCTATATAGAATGTTTTTCTAACCACTTTGGCCATGTGGTTGTCAAATGAGAGAATGCTATCAACTTGTGTACCCCAAGGTCCATAATTCCTTCTTCTGTACTTAATGGATTAACACATATGTGGTACTTTGTGGTCACTTTGTTTTTGCCAAAGGGGATGACTATACACTTTTTGGCATTCAGCTTGAGGCCATGGCTCTGGCACAAGTCATTTGTTTCTAAGAGGCCCTTTTGGAGGATGCTTGTGTTGGCTGGAGAGTTGATTATGGTGTCCAGTTTGCAGTCATCTGCGACTTGCTCAGCCACAGTCCTTCCATGTTGGCCTGTACCTCTGATAAATATATACTGAACAAGACAGATCCCAGGGCTGAGCCTTGTGGGACACCACTTGTAACTGGTTTTGAGGCTGACATGGCTCCAGCAATTCTATCCATGTGTGTTCTGCCCTTGAGCCACTGTGCAATATATGTAGTGACATAGGGGTTGATATGTACACTGGTGAGCTTCCCTAGAATGCCCAAGTGGGGTATTGTATCAAAGGCTTTTGCAAGGTCCAGGTAGGCTGTGTAGACCACCTTCCCCTTGACAGTGGCCTTGGTGTCTGTTTCAAAGAAATCAAACAGGTTTGAGAGGCAGGATCTGCCATTAACAAAGCCAAACTGTGTATGATGCAGTGTCTGTAGGTCCCCAATATCTATATTTATGAGGTTCATGATGATCCTTGCCATGGCTTTGCAGACCAAGCTATTCAGACTTATGGGCCGATAGTGTCCAGGATCCATTAAGGCACCACCTAAATGTAGAGGGACCATTGTTGCTGTACGCCACTCTTTGGCCCCATATCGTGTAGTAAGGCTGGGATTGAACAGTAGTGTTATGTCTGGGTGTAGCTCTTCTTGGAGTTAATGTAGGACACAGCCTGGGACACTGTCTGGTCCCATTGATGCAGTGTTTATTGCTCTGGAGAGGGCAGCTCTTACCTGAGCATCTGAGATGTCAGGGGGTGGGCAGCACTCTGCTGGGAGAAATATTTGCCCTTTTGGTGTGGAGGGGGGAGAAGTTAGCAGTGAACCTGTCCACTAGGATGTTGGCAATGTCTGTGTGTTTGGTATTTCATTTGACATTTTGGACTACCTCTGAGCATATCTGGGAATTACCACCCAGGTTCCTAACATAACTAAAGAAAGCCTTGTGATTATCCTTAGTGTCTTGTGGAATTTTCTCTCAAAGATGGCCTTAGACAATCTTATGAGTGCCTGTAGTTTTCTTCTAATACTCATCAGTGATGCCTTCACATTTTGGGAGTTTGTTGCATCATTTAGTAGCTTCATCCTTCTATTGTATAGTTTGTTTATGGCTGGTGTCCACCACACAGGACGTCTGCCTTTGGAGGATTGGGTCTTGCTTTTATTTGGGATTGCATGATCCATGCATTCCTGAAGGTGTCCATAGAATGCCTTTATACAGGTATCTGCAGTCTGGTCCATATTTTCAACAGGCCTGGGGGCTTTGAAGGTTTCCACATCATTTATGAAGAGTGTGAACTTGCTTTACATGAGTTGTTGACTGTATTCTTCTGTGCAGGGGGTGGCCTTGGGATGTTAATATCCAGTGGGATTAGTTTATGGTCTGATCTTACCAGTGAGGGATACACTTCTGGTCTGGAGCATAGAGTCTCCATGTCGATGATGATCAGGTTCAGTATGTTTTCCCCTCTTGTGTGAGTGGTAACAAGTTGTTCCATAGCATTTTGGTATATACATTCTAGTAATCTTTGGGCTAGGGTGTTGGAGCTACAGTCATGCTCCCAGTCTATGTTTGGGTAGTTTAACTCTACCCAATACAATGGTGTACGGACAGACCTACATATTTCCAGCTGTTTTCAGGAAGGCCAAGTGCGGTTCTTGTGTTTGTGAGGGCGGTCTGTAGCAGGCTATAACCTGGAAGGCAGTTTTACCCATTGTTACTTGCATATGGATAGTCTCTGATGTTTGGTGCTTTGCCACCAACCTGGAGGTGTGGGTATCTTGGATGAATATCAATACACCCCCTCCTTTTGTGGTTTTGTGCAAGTTTTGGGCCTGAAAAGCATGGTATGAGGTATAACTTGGTAGTGCTGGGGTGCTGTTGGTAGCCCTGAATCCGGTATCTGTTACTGCACAGATAGCGATGTTCTCCATGCTGAGGAATGTTTTGAGTGTGTGCATCATCAGGTTTAGAGTCCTGCAGTGGCATATATGACTGCTCACGTGGACAGATGCCAGGTAAGTCATATGCAAAGTGTCACAGGCAACATACATGTGAACAGGAGAAACAGTGACATTCTGTCAAGTGAGACATGAACATACATATAGTAAGCTATGCAGATGTCACTAGGAGTCCACAGAAGCTGTGTAACTCTGCATGGCAGGTCGGATCAGTATTCCAGGGTAACTGCAAGGAAACATGCATGCAAACATAGCTACTGTAAGCAGGGCTGCATGTAGTCCATTGTACAACAAACAAGCTGTACCACTTTCAGTAGGTAACACTGCAAATGCTCACCAGCTGACAAATGAATACCTATGTCACCAAAGGTGATACTTACCAGACCACGGACAGAAATGACATGGCCAGACATGCTGCATCCCACATGAACACATATCACAAGCAACACAGACCTCACAAAGTCAGTGTTCTTAACAGGCACAGCCCATAAGGCCAAACACAATGCGTGACACACCTATAATAGGTGATGCCATAGTCAGACACACTGACATCCCACTCTCCAGACTGAGCAAGGTGAGGGTCACATTTAGCTACCTGTCGGGTGATAGAATGTGCCACATAACACAAGCACTCAGGTCACTCCACAGCAAGTACAAGTATGAGGCAGTCATTGTCCATGCTGGTGTGAACAACCTGAGACGTACCTCCCTGGACCACATGAAAAGAGACACAGAGGAGCTCTTACATCACCCTCTCAAACTCAGGAATCCCACACAGCCTTCACAAAGACACAGGAGAGTATAGATTTCTCTGCAAACACCATCATACTGGGTGACTTCAACTACCCAGACATAGACTGTGAACATTACTCAAGCCACAATACCCAAGCTCTAGGGTTCCCATAGTTCAGAAACTCTTTAGCTATGGAACAAGTAGTCAACATTCCCACAAGAGGGGAAAATATACTAGACCTGATCATCACAAATATGAGTACAAAATGCTCACCACTTGAAGTATATCCCTCATTGTTGCAATCGAACCATATACTAATCACACTGGAGTACTGGATCCCCCACATATGCAAACCTCAAACACATCTATGTGTGTGCAGGAAATGCCCCTATTAGCAACTGTGAAAGTACACTACAGGATGCAGATTCCCCTTTTGAAACACTGATGATGTCAGCACTCTATAACTATATTACCTGAAGTAAAGCTTCCCCAGTAATTCGTATAGCGCGCTCTGCTAATGCATCTATCTCTAGTGTTATAACATAGTTAGGTAGGGGTTTGAATCCTGCAAAGGGAATGTATGTGAGTTAGTGTGAGTGGGGTTTGTGTGTGTGTATAATGCTGTGAGGGAAAAGTGCTTTTTGCCAACTGGGAGAACACACTACAGGGTGCACATCCCTCTTCCTAAACACAGATGATGTCAGCACCCTCTAAGTACAGCATTAGAAAGGATTTCTCCCACTAATGCTAATAGCGCACTCTGCTAATGTGTCTGTCTCTAGTGTCATAACACAGTTAGGTAGGGGTTTGAATCTTGCAAATGGAAAGTATGTGTTTTAGTGTGAGTGGGGTTAGTGTGTGTGCACAATGCTGGGGGTGGGATGTGGCTTTTGCCAAATGGGGCTATGCACTGCAGGGTGCACATTTCCCTTAACAAACAGTGATGTTGACAGCACCCTATACAAACAACATGACAACAGACAACTGCCAGTACTCAGTATAGTGCTACATGCTACTGTAACATGCACATACCAGAACATACCTAGATAGTGTTTTGAAACCTGAATGTGGCAAGTGTGTGGAATGTTTCTGTGTGTGCATTTCCATATGGAAAACATGTTGGATGTGGCAATCAGGGAACCACAGTACCTGATGCACATTACACTTTTAAACTAATGAGGTTGCCTGCACCCTGTGAGTACAGGTAGAGAAGAGGAAATCGGTAGTAATCCAAATAGTGCACTTTTCAAATGTGTACCTGTCATGTGTCGACAGCTACTCATGTAGGGTAATAAATAATGGAAATGGCAGGTGAGCGTGTGCATGTGTGGGGGTAGCAGGGTGTGTGTAAATGCATGTGTGACAGAACAGATACATATAGCTGAATCTACAATACAGCACATGATGCACATTCCCATAGTCAATGGTAGCATGTGATGGTGTGCAGCTGGTACACTTTGGTAAGTAGTATGGGTGCAGATAACAATTCAGGACATTCATACAGTTACTGCAGCAGGAATGCTGGGATATACACACAATCATAGTGGAACAGTGAACAGTTACCAACATGTTACTACTTATACACATCTATGTAGTCACCCTGTGCATCAGCAACGTGTTTACCTTTTCCTGCACCGATGTTGTAGTATGCAGGAGGTGGCACAGTGTCATCATATGCACAGGGTGTGGGTTAGGTATGCCCAAGCCAGCCACTGGTACCACCAATTGACATGTGTGTGTATGTGTGTTTGTGAGGGACAGCAGTACAGGGTGGACCAGTGTTGGTGCAGTGTGTGTGTGTGTATGTGTTTGCCCTAGGTGTTAAATTTCTGCATGTGTGTAAGCACACACACAGTCCCACATAATGGCTGCCATGTACAGGGTTTTGTGGACAGCCACAGACTGCACCTGTCAGGTCATCCAGATCAGTGTCTGTGGGCACGGACACGGTACCTGTGCCTGGCAGGGGTGCTACGGACCGTATCCGGTACTAACCCAAACTGGGTACTGTCTTCGGAAGCGGGTGTGTGTTGACTGGATACAGTTCCCTGTTGGGACTGTCCATAGCCACGTGCACGTGGTCTCCTGGGGTGTCCTGATGACAGCACTGACCCAGCATTGCTGGGGCTGCTGCTGGCACATGAGGTGCGTGAGTGGGCCTGTTGTCGGCCATACTACAGGATATGTACCTGAACAGTGCCATACATACACAGTGGTCCCACACCAATGAGGAGGAACCTCTACTGACCCTGGGAACTACTGCATCATATGCATAACTGGCCTTGTGTTCTAAGCTATGGAAGTTTTAAGTATGGAAGACATGTACAGCAATATTACATATGTATATATATCAGGACTACGTACACACAACCTATCTCATGGACATACCTATAGATAGTGAACTATGATACATTTGGAGGTTTCACAGTAAACACAGTATTAACCTGCTACTTTGTATTACCTGGGTTTGTGTCAGCTGTTGCTGTGTGACTGGTGCTAATTGCGGTTTGCTGCTGCTGCTGCTGGTTTTGTTGCTGTGATGATGCAGTTTTTTTTTTTTTATCACTGCCTTTATTTCTTTATTTCATTCTTTCTCTCTCTCTCTCTCTTTCTTTCTCCGTCGGTTTGGTGCAATGAATGTATTGCATGTGTGGAGTGTTAGTACTGGATGCTTTTGTAGGTATCTGCATAGGTCCATGTGATGGCCTCTGCACCAATTGTAAGGCAGCATTTGCTAATTGCATGCAGCCAGTTGTGTACTGATTGCATGTCTCACTGTGATTTCAGGACAGTGCTATAAAAGGGTATGTGAGATAGGCGTTGCCCTTTCAGATTGTAAGGGCGTGGACCATACTGGTATGCTGTCGACAGTGTTCTGTGAGTGTGAAGGTTAGTAAGTCTCTCATGATTCATGCTGTGTTGTAAATTCAGGTTGCTGCATTTCTCTCACCTGTTCCCTGTAGTGAGTGTGTATGCATACTGACACCTACAAGTATATTGACATATGTATTGAGATATATATATATATATATATATATATATATATATATATATATATATATATATATATATATATGTGTGTACATATATATACTTTCATATATGTACATTGGCTTACATTCTCAACTACAAGCTAACAATTAGCAGGGCTGCTTCTGTTAACATTACACTAGTATGGGAATCCAGTAATTAAGACAGTAAAAGTCTACCTGACATGCTTTGGGTAGTACACATCCTATATTGCCTTTATCTTCATTCCTACTATTACATGTTATACTTATTTTAGCACTATATTCCTGTATGAGAGTCATGGGTTAGTGGTAGGTCATACAGACTAGTGTTACAATGGTCTTGTGGTAGGACCTAATAGTATGCTTTTATTTTGCTTTCAAATTGAGTACAGGGCCTGTCAATCAAAGTGCTGAAGGCACCTTTAAGCAGTTAAAAGGGTTAGTAAGTCTCACAGGAGTCAGGCTGTGTTGTAGATTCTGGTTGCTGCATTTATCTTCCCTGTTTCCTGTAGTGAGTGTGTATGAATACTGACACCTACAACTATATTTCACATGTATTAATATATATATATATATATATATATATATATATATATATATATATATATATATATATGTGGACATATACATACTTTCATATATGTACATTACCTTACTTTATTAAGTACAAGCTAACAATTAGCAGGGCTGTTTCTGTTAACACTAAACTGTTATGTGAATGCAGTAATTAGGACAGTAAAAGTCTACCTGACATGCTTTGGGTAGTACACATCCTATATTGCCTTTATATTCATTCCTACCTTTACATGTTATAGTTATTTTAGCACTATATTCCTGTATGAGAGTCATGGCTTACTGGTAGGTCATACAGAATAGTGTTACAATGGTCCTGTGGTAGGGCCTAATAGTAGGCTTTTATTTTGCTTTAAAACTGACTACAGGGCCTGTCACTCAAAGTGCTAAAGGCACCTTTAAGCAGTTAAAAGGGTTAGTAAGTCTCACAGAAGTCAGGCTGTGTTGTAGATTCAGGTTGCTGCATTTCTCTTCCCTGTTCCCTGTAGTGAGTGTGTATGCATACTGACACCTACAAGTATATTGACATATGTATTGATATATATATATATATATATATATATATATATATATATATATATATATATATATATATGTGTGTGTGTACATATATATACTTTCATATATGTACATTGGCTTACATTCTCAACTACAAGCTAACAATTAGCAGGGCTGCTTCTGTTAACACTAAACTAGTATGGGAATCCAGTAATTAGGACAGTAAAAGTCTACCTGACATGCTTTGGGTAGTACACATCCTATACTGCCTTTATATTCATTCCTGCTATTACATGTTATATTTATTTTAGCACTAAGTTCTTGTATGAGAGTCATGGCTTAGTGGTAGGTCATACAGCCTAGTGTTACCAAGGTCTTGGGTTCAGGACTGACAGTGGGAATTTATTTTTCTTTCGAAATGAGTACAGGACCTGTCAATCAAAAGTGCCAAAGGCACATTTAAGCAGTTAAAACCAGGTCTGCGCTCATTTGCGCGGAGCTCACGCATGCGCACTGGCGGTGAGCTCCGCTAACACACGCGCACACCCGCGCTATTTTCTTTGAAAGAAAAGAAAAAGGGGTGACAGGAAAGTGGTGAAAAAGGGGTCACAAAGAGGGTTAGACAGTAGGGAAACAAGCTTGGGATTTGCAGGAGGGATGTAGGTGAGGCCCATAGATGCCCATGTCTTTCTCAGCAACAGCTGTGCATTTGTATGTACTTTGGTGTGACATTTTAAACCTTCCACCCCTGAGAGAAGTGTCAGGACAACATTAATATTTGTTGTAAAGCCAATTGTAATTAACAGTTTCAATGTCCAGCGGACATGTGTGCGACATGGACAGCTATGTATGGGGCGTAATTTTTTTGTGGGTACAGAGTGCCTTTTTTTTTTTTTTTCAGGTGAGAGTGGTATGTCAGGTGAAGGAAGTCGGTATAGCTGGGGAGGTAGGTTGGGTAGGTTAACAGACAAGACAGACAAGACGCTTACAGGGGCGGTGTATGACACATGTGGGGGGGGTTACACAATTGACGGGGACGGAGGTTGGGATATCCAGGGCACATGAGCCCACAGATGGCAACAGTGGAACTGATATCCCCACCCATAGGAAGTTGCCACTGTTCCTTCACAGCCCAGGACAGAGCTGTGCTGGGGGCTGTGCAGGCAGGACAACGGGCATGCCCGTAAGCTGTGCCACCCGGGCCTCAAGCTGGCATAGGGGCCCAAGAACAGAGTCCTGGATCTCCCTTCGCACCACAGACCGGACACCTTGGAGGGTGAGTGGACAGGCTCCTCTGGCCACACTTGCAGGGGGGGACAGGCCCCATCCCCTGCAGCGCTTCCACCCAAAGGTGGCACAGGGCCACCGGAGGAGGGTCCAGCCTGGGCACTAGTGCCAGGTGCAATCGCCAGATGAGATGGGAGAGGTGGGTCCGCTGGGACCCGCCTTCCCAAACGTTCTAGGTTTGTGAGTATGTTAAGTTAGTTTGGGTTAGTAGCATATCATTCCATTCAAATTAGTTGTAACAGCATGCATTGGTATTCCCATCAAACAAACACCCAGATATTAACACCATTGAACAGCAGGCATATCACATGCATTATTTGAACAGCAATACACAGTCAAACAACATGCAGGGTTGATTAATGGCAACAGGCCATCAGGTTTGCAGGTATGAACAGGGCACATGCAACAACGGACATGCATATATTTTTTAAACAACAGGGCAAATGTCCATGGTTAATGAAATTTTCACATACCGATTTTTAATGAGTTTTTTAATTTGCAATTATAGGGTGGGGTGGAGAAAGAAAATATTGACACATTCATAAATTATACATTGATATACATTTGTAATAGAAACACAATTAACTTGTGGCTGCTGATTTTAAAATGATTTTTAATTGACTGTCATGCTAGACCTGTTACAGATACATCACTATCCTAGTTATTTTGAATTTGATCAGATACATCATCCTGCTACATTTTGATGACAGGGCAGGGGACAACTATGGATGTTTAGTATGTCAGACAATCATTCATTCTATCTGAAAATTGTTGACTGTGATCACCATATACAGATTTTGGCTTAAACATTCAAGATTCAGACACACTGAAATCAGTTTGGGATGTTAATTTTTAATTCCCACATGCATTTAGTTCTGTAGAACCACACTGAAGCTTATTTATTCCAGAGTTATTACTACTTTATTTATTGATACATGACCCTTTCTGTCACTCTCACACATCCTGCTATTTCACAGTTCAGGTTGGTACTTCTAGGCTTTGTTAACATATTAGACCTGTGGTGATTCAAACACTTTGCAGCAGCCTCAATTCTGTCATGATTCAGCATTTCAACAGGGGATATATCTCACATGTGATTAACTCAGCTTCTGAAGCTGTACTCTTGAGACTACTGCAGGTTATACTACATTTAATTAATGGTGGGACATCTGTATTACAGAACTATTTATTTCTGTCAATTATATTTCCAGTTTCACTTACATACTGATGAACTTGATGCAGCCATACCTGCACACTTTCACTTGTTGCTTGCACATTCAATTACTTTTAATGAATACACTGCACTGTTCTGCTAAGTGCTACACTATAATATTTATTTACAAGTACTAGGTGGGGTTACTGACCTGCATGGTGGAGCAGCCGCACCAGCCTGCTGTCATGTGCCCTGCGATTCACAGAGCGGACACCTGCAGCTATAATACAAAACAAGTAATATTGGAATACACATCTCCATGGTATCAGCTAGTTGAATTCCTTACATACATAAGTAAAATGTAACTTACTCAGTAGTGGGGCGTTGGGCATATCCCAGGCCTCCTGGATCCATTGGGTCAACTGGTCTTGTTTGCTTTGCTTGAGGTCCGCATGGTGGTGACGGACCTGCTCACCAGTACGTGGAATCCCAGTAGCACTGGTGAGATCATGAGCCAACTGGTCCCATGCCTTCACCCTGTATGCTCCCCATGATACCTGGCCCTGCATAAGTTGGGCCTCATGATGATGAACTAGGAGCCAGACCATGTATCTGGACCCCTCAACGCCCCACCGCTGTGCTCGAAAGCAACGTCCCTCCCTTACTCCACTCATTCTGCCTGCAGGTCTATTCTACAATTGTTTATGCTGTGTATTCCCACCTATGGGGCTTATATATGCCGATTTTCCCGCACATTTCTATGATTGGCCATTTTGGAATTGTATCAACTTCACAGAAACTGCTTTATCATGCTCCATTTTGGATTAAATCCTATATATATGCTATTTCTGCATTTCTAAGTACTGCTGTCATGGCTTAGTGGTTTAGTACCTTGACTCTAGTGCATGGTATCCTGGGTTTGAATCTGACCACTGATTTTTAAATTTTATGACAGTCTAGACAGGCTGAGGGGTGTGTCTGTGTAAAGGCACTTTTGATACAGCTTGCTTAACGTTGCCCAGCGGTTAGCTTGTGGGCACGGTGTGCACCTCCGCGCAAATGGTGTGCGCTGGGTTAAACCTTAATTGGCTATTAGCACACATGTTAAGCTGAGCACAGCTAGTTGCACACAGTTTGAGCCTGTTAAACCAGTGCTTAGCTAAGGGCAAGCAAATTGCAGCCGTTAAAACATTACTCAGCTACGGGCAGTCTGTCTCACCTTGTTTGACAGCAGCTTAGCTATGAGTATATTTCTAAATATTTTTATTATTGTATTCTTTAAAAATATATCATCCATTTCATTCCATTTTACAAAAAAAATTACTTTTACATTTGTACAATACTGTCAGGGGCCTTTTTAGTGCTTATTTACAATAAAAAAAAAGGATGTGTGGGCTCGAACCTTGCCTGCCTGCTCTTAAGCCCAACACTCTACCGCTATGTTATTGCTTCTTGGCTTTCTTTGCATATTTAGTTCTTATATCCTTTTCCACTGATTGCTAACTGCAGTTGCGCTAGTAGCACACCCGCACACACGAGCGCACGCATTAGCAAACATTTACGGGGTTTTAAAAAAATAAATGAAAGTTTTCATTTTACATTTTATAACATCTGCTCACTTTTTACATTTTACATTGCTGGTCTGTGGGGGCATGTGTTGTGTAGTGTGTTTATTCACATTTCCATGGCCTCTCTCATGGGTGTTTACTTTCTGCCATTCTAGACTTCTGTGGGCGTGTCCGCTTGCAGGGCTTACCTACGGACTTGCCCCCTACTGTCTTACACGGACCGTGTAAGACTTAGAGTGTGATTCAGCATGCCTTATGCACCTCATGCATATGCATGACATGCTGACATCACACCGTTTAACTGCAGCCTCCGTGTAAGAGTTATAACTCTTACACGGAGGCTTCCTGAATCCTGCCCCAAGTTAATGTTAATGTCAGTTCAGAGGGAGTGGTGCAGTCTTTTACCTGAAATTCAGTTAAAGCTCCTCAGTGAAATCTTTAAAAAAGTGCATTGTAGCATAGTAGTGTCTTAAAACAAATAAATCAGACCCAAAAGTTGACACAAAGTCCAGTTGGGGGATTTTCTAGTTAATATTACATTATCATATGAATTCTTTACTGGGTGTGGTCCTTCCTAATAGAGACATTGCAAAGACTGTGTTTGTACACATTTTAGTAGATTATCTGTGTGAAGGTTGAATTTTAACTGCTCAGTTTATTTTACTGAATTTAAACTCCCTGATAGCATTTTCCAGAAAAGAAAAATCCTTGTATGTGTTCTTTTGTTTCTGTGGCATGTTTTTATTTTCCTCCATGACTGTAAGAATGTGAACTTACTATGTAAGTGAGATGTGAAGTCCTGCACATGGGGTAGTGGTACCACATGGGTTGCAGAGGCATCCTCCCACAGAACATACCCCACAATCTTAAAGTAGTTTCCCCATTCCATAAGTCCCGTGGCCATCATAAAAAGATTCATGTTCAAAGATACCACATGCAAATGTTTCTTCAGTGTACACCCCGGTTGAAACTATGTAAACTTAGCCCCCACTCTGTGGTTAGCAATCTTTCACCAACTTTGCCTCTGTCTCACACTAACTCCTTTAATCTCTACTAATCTGATAAAGGAATCCTCTGCACCTGTCTCTTTGTTGCCTAACTTTCTCCTCCTCCATGTATTGCAAGTAATGTATATATTCTACAATAGTTGATTTTGTTTTTTTTTTTTTTTACAATTTGATAATAATGTAGATAGCTGCTCTGTTGACACTTTTCAGACCTGACTTGAATTTGAGTATGATAAAAATCATTGTACAGTATCACAATTCTCTTTCACATTTTGTACATAAGAATAAATAAGAATAACAACTTATATTAACATTGTAACAAAATTCTAAATAGTTTATGGCAAACAGCAGTTTGTTTACAATACATACAGGTGGAAACACTTCTGTATTTGAGTGCTTGTAAATTTCACCAGCATTGTGAAAGCAGGTACACTTTGATTTGTTATGTGAATGCAGCATAAGATTTCTTTTGAATGCATGACGTTTCAAAGTGTTGTCTGTGGGTAGCTCATTTCATATAGCAAGTCCTTTCCTGGATCTTTTTTTTCCCCAATAGCCAGTTTAAATCTAGGTTTGAACAACATGATGGTGTTTTCTTGGCTGCTCCTAAATATGAGATGTCCTAT
>NC_056733.1:1229912120-1229987312 GCF_019279795.1 Protopterus annectens
ATGGTTGCATTGCCAATGGCCACATATTTGGCCATTGGCATGCTGCCTATAACATATGCACCCTTTATTTGGAGCTGACATGGCTCCATTGTGTGTTTGCAGAAACGCACTCAGTTGTCAACTGAGTACATTTCTGCAGCTAACACGGCTCTTACACGGGCTGTTCTGGGCTTCCTGGATCACTAATCAGCCTCATTTGCATGCTATTCGGCTGCAAGTGGGCTGATTAGCTTAGCCACGCCCACTCCGTGTAAGAGCCGTGTTAGACTAACTCTTACACGGACTTTGGGCTGTTCCTGGATCGCGAAGGCTACATGGAGTCTTTCACTACTCTTAGACTCCGTGTAAGCCTTCGTGAATCCGGCCCACTGTTGCAAAATTGTTTATTTTATTGTATGATCTCTGTAAGTAAGTTACTCATGCAGTTATTACTTAGTGAATTTCCATTATTGAAACACAGGCATTATGCTTCAGTGCACCACAAATCAGAGAAGGCACCCACTTCTGCATTGTAAAAGCACAAACATAACTCTTATTGGTATGATTTGCACAACATTGCTACTTATTTGCTAGCATTCTTAATTACTCTAACTGTACTAGATGAATATTTATGTTTCACAATGCAGAGCACCATAACTTTTATTTATTTATGTGCATTTCTCGACTGGGATAAAGCGCTGACCAAAGTGAATGATTTTGCCTGCTTGCACTGCCTTACTAATACATGCTAACCCTAATCCTAACCTTGTCCTTAATGCCAACCTTAGACCCTACATCAGGAACAACTGTTTCCATAACACAAATGATATTCAACCAGAATGTGTCTGACAGTAGTGGCAAGGTTTTGGTTAACTAATAAGAAAAGTAAAGGATCAGGTTTCCCTTTTCATAGTTTTTTATATATATTTTCAAAAAGGTATGTTTCAATCAATAGTGTTTGAAAACCTTGTATTGAATGCTAGTGTATTCAACTGTTTGACATACTCTCACCATTGCACAGGAGGTGAGCACCAGGCACAGCACATGAGTGTAAGGGAAGTGGGGGGGGGGGGGTCAGTCTAGGCAAGTACATCAAGTTATACAGGAAAAGGGGTAATCCACTAGCTCTGGTACATGCTAGAGGTTTGAGGTTAAATGTTTCTGATGTAACTAAATAGAGCTTGTATGGTTTCGTTTTTCCACTGAGGCATGGCAGAAAACCAGGGTCTCGGGCAGTATGAAGCAAAACAAGCAGTATAACAGTGGTCAGTTGTCTAACGACAACACCCTGTACCTAACCATCACAACAGTCAGTACGGGGAAAAGACATTGGTGAAAGAGGCACAGCCTGAGACAAATCATTGTCAAGCATGCAGTGGTCAGAAGCAAACAAAGCCTATATGGGCTGTCTACCCCATTCAGGGCCATTGAATGGAAACCGTTCAACCCTTGGGCAGAGATTATCTGAACTGGAATGGAGAACAATGGATCCAGGAGATGAATGTGTTTGACGACATTCCTGATGATAGCCTAATAAAGAATTAGTTTGAAAATGTGGTACCTTGTGTGCATGCTGTTACATGCAAACAAGCATGGACGCTATCATGTGAGGAAGAAAGAATGGGAATGAGACAGAGAGATAGTTAGGGAGCCAGGGTCTACACCTTCATCTGGGGATAGTAAAGGGGTTACCTCAGAGGGGGAGTTGGTCAGTAGCAGTGGACTGGGAATAGAGCCACAGTAGCAGAAAGGATGGTGATATGTAAAGGGGAGATGGGTGACAGTAATAATTCAGGACTTGTGACATCATTCGGGGATGATACTAGACTTTCTTTCAAATGGTAGCTAAGGATGGTCACAAAAGAGGAATTGAACAAGCACCAATTCTCAGACCTTTAAAGGACATAAAGGAGTTAGCCAAAGAGGCTAATGATACTTAAGAGCAGAAGGAGTCCATGTACTGAGGCGAAGAATTATTGTACAAGGAATGGACCCCTAAACTAATACAGCAGTCGGCAGCACGCATAGAATACCAACAGGCACTTCTGACCATGGCCCGTGATCTACTCCCTATTTATATAATCTATTCCCTTTTAATTCCTACTGTCTCTCTCCTATCTCTCCTATGCTATTTAATTACTATACGCCATATTTTTCAACTAACCCACGGTGGTGGTGCTGTGGTAGCATTGTCGCCTCACAGTAAGACACTGTCTGGTTCGATTCTCAGCTAGAGCGTCTTCTGCGTGGAGACATGCGTGAATTGGTATACCTTCATTGAAGGTTGTGCGTCAGGGCTGGTAACTCCACATGTAAAAATCCACTACCAAACATTAGAGGACTGGAGTTCCGCTGTGGCGACCCCTAGCTGGGATAAGCTGAAAGACACAACAGCAACCATATTTTTCAACTACCTAAATCAGTTCATATCTTTAACATACTTCAAACTCATATTTTCTAGACCTGTAACATGCTCTAATAAAATCGTAACTACATATATATCTATATCTATATCTATATCTATATCTATATCTATATCTATATCTATATCTATATCTAAATCTATATCTAAATCTTTACTTATATCTATAGTAAGCAATTATGTTTCCCTTATGTATCTTCACTGTATTGTTCCTCATAATCTGTTATCTTACAAACTACCAATAAATTATCTGAACAACAATAATTCTTTCACCCACTTTAAGCTGCTCTATCAATTATTCTACTAATTCTTTCTCTGGGCTAATTACCTTAAACTTGTATAACATATCATCACCTGTCGTCTATTTCATCCCCAAAATTGTTAACTCTAAATACCATCTGATCATAACAAAGCATAGCTTTAAAACTGTCATAACAAAACACTCACAGTCTCACATGCATAATACTGTCATAACAAAACCCTCACTGTCTCACATACACTTTTTACACATTGTGCAATGAAGTGATATTGACCCTAGTCTGGACCCTGTTTCTTTAACTCCCTGCCCCTCCCCCCAAACCCCTAGTCTCATTTCTCTATCTCCAAAACAACTTAATATCATCATTATTAGCATTTGAAATAAAGTATCACAATTATATGCATGGCTCTCACAATACTTCCCAGACATTGTTACAGCTATCGAGGCATGGACAAAATATCACATAAAAAAACTGAAATTCTGTCTCTTGGCTACAGCGTCATATCCTGTGATAGATAACATAATAAAGCAGGTGTGGTGGCCATCCTAAATCACAATTCCCATATAATCTGCCATTTCCCTAATCCCTTTCCAAAATGTAATAATGCTGGTGTTCTTATCTCTCTCCTTAGACAAAATGAGTACAAAATATAATACTGACAACCAAATAAATAAAAATAAAAAAATTACATAATTGCACTTTACATTCCACAGTATTAACCTGCATTAACCTAGGAGACATGATCTATGGCATATCTAATAAAGTACCTAATTAAATTATTATTCTAGGAGATGTTAATATTGAATGGCATATTCAATTATTCCACCAAAAGCATTCATCTGCATATCCAAACAACATATTCCTTCTTCTATGCTCTTTATTAAAGCCAACAGTAAGAGCTCCATCCTTGACTATATTTTTCTGTCCAATTCCTGCAAAAGCATTACATCCAGAATCCTCTCTGATTCCCTCAGTGGTGGTCCCACATTTATTAAAAGACTTAATACTCATCTCACCAAACAACGTCAATACAAATATATTCACCTACAGTCTAAAATCATTAAGTTGCTCTATTCTCACAACTTATCCCTGGAAAAATCAGTAAATAGATTCAATACTATATTCTTTCCTACCCTAAATACATTTGCCCCCTTCGGGAAGAAAAGAGTTAAAACTAACAATGTCCCTTGGCTCTCCAGTTACTATGCAGAAAAGAAAACATATTACATTGATCATCAAAACAGTCATAAAAGTAACTCCAAAAAAGTTTGGTACTCCATCAAAAAACATTACATCAAGGATCTAATAGCATCAATAATCTTTTCCCTAGCACTTCTCTCCTATAAACAGTTCAGTCATTCAACTCTTACTTCATAGATAACATAGCAGCCTTTACCTCAAGCTCTTCCTTGTCTCATCTGAATCACTACTACCCCTTTCTTTTTACAATTCCACCTTCACATTGCAACCTATCTGTAGGATAACAGGTGTGTTGTACCCTTAAGAAGCATTGCTAAAACCTGAATGTGCATATAAATAGCAAGCACATGCTAGATTTAGTGCCATTTTGTGAGTACAGCCAGACTGTGAACATCTATGTATGAGACAGCTAGTTTGTATACAAGTTAAAGTTACTTAGCTTAATTTCTAATGTGTTTGCACATAATAAAGCTGCTTGAACAGAACCCACAGTGTTTGTCTACTTCATCCTGACCAGACGAGTGACATGGTGTCAGAACTTGGATTCCAGAGACTGCTTTTCAGAGCCATGAGGGGCAGAGTCAATGGTGATGGCAAACTAAGTGAACTGAGAACAAAAAAGAGCCAGAAATGAGCAAAATGTTATGGAAACTTGCAAGAACAATTTATTTATGAAAAAAAGATAAAATGGAGGATTACAAAGGCACAAAATGCATCACAAAGCAAAACGAATAGCACAAAAATGTTTATTAAGCAAACAAGAAGCATAAAAAGCTTATTAATTAGACAATGTTTGAAATTAAGATATTTGATAAAATGAGCATCAGAAAAGCACATAAGAGGTTTAGAATTACCTCAGAATTCCAAATCGAGCTTGTTTAAAGTAAAGTGGGCATATTCAGAGTTGAAATGAGCATAAGAAAATATAATGGGCATGAAAAAAGATTAAATGAGCAAAACAAATATAACAAAGGGCAAAAATGGAACATTAAGTATAAATAAAGCTAGGCAACTGCATGTGTTTTGGAATAAACTACTATATCACATTGATTGGAGCTCTGAATAGTATAGAGTTATTCAAAGTATCTCAAAGTGTGTAAAAGTACTTATAGTATGTGTTTATTACTGTTCATTTATTCTGAAGGGTTTGTTGTATGAAAAGTGCCACAATTTTGTAAAGTGCAGTCAAATACAGCCATTTTGAAAAGTTTCTTGTGCTGGCTGTGTCCATTTGCAGAGTGCTGTCATTACAGAGTGGGCATAGTTACAAGTAGTGGCATAAATTTCTGGCATATGTATATGTGTGTGTGTGTTCATGCATACTGGCAAAAGTCTTCACTGAGATGTATTAATATGGCAGATGACGTTTGACAACCACTACCACTTGTATTTGATCAGAATATTGCAGAGAATTGGAGAAGATTTGAGCAAGAGTACAATATATTCCTACAAGTAGCTTATTCTGATAAAGATGCATGCACTAGGAGATTCATTTGGCTAAACCTAATAGGGTTAGGTGCCACTGAAATAAAGCATTCATTTGTATATGCACCAGCAGTATATGAAGGTGAAGGGGAAAATCATTGTATTCTTGTACAAGCTGAATCAAGGGAAGACCCTGAGTGTCTGAAGTGCAAATTCAGAAAGATGTGTAACCCCCAGACCAATGTTACATATTAGAGGAATTTGTTTTACGCAAGAGATCAAAAGCAAGGAGAAACTTTTGCAGCTTATATTACTGACCTGAGGAACAAAGCTAAAACGTGTAAGTTTGGTAATTTAAAAGATGAGTTAATAAAGGACAGGCTCGTGTGTGGTATTAATAGTGCTGCAGTGAGAAAGAGTTTGCTTCATGATAGTGATTTAATGCTGAGCAAAGCTATTGAGACTTATCAAATCCATTAAGTTACAGAAAGGTACACAAATATCCTTGATAGTGATAAGAGCATGGTTTTAGCAGGCTCCAGGGCAAATATAAACAGTATGCAACATGTGGCTGGCAGAAACAGGCCTAAGCACATGGCATCTGCAGCCCCTGTGGGTTTTCCTGGGAGGCCCCGCAATCTTCCATCAAGTTCTAAGACTAGATCAGTTAAAGGAGCATGCTCAGTGCAGTAAAAAGGTGAGTCAGCAAGACCCAAGTCAAGCATTATTAACAGTCGCAATTGTGGTGTCAGCCATGAGTCCAGCAGAGAAAAGTGCTTAGTATTTGGTCAGCAATGCCATAAATGTAAGAAATGGAACCATTTTCAAAAATTTTGTAAATCAAGTAAGCCTCATACTGTTATAAAGAAGGGTCATTTGAAAAAGCAAATTGATCAAGTAGAACTGCAACAGTCTGTTTTCTATGTAGATGATGTATCAGTAGTTTGTGAAATAATTGATGCAGTAGATTTATTGGCAAAGAGTGAAGTGTTTTGTCCTGTCTGGATCAATGGTAAATCCACTGAGCTCAAAGTAGACACTGTTTCAAAGTGTAATGTTATGTCTGCAGATACTTTTGCTAAAGTAAGAGCTGGTGAAAAACTACATGTGACCAGTTGTGCGACTTGTTGCTTATGGAGGTGAAGAAGTTCTAACCGAAGGCTCAGTAGTGCTTTTGTTATGTGGCCAAGAACTGCTATAGTTTATTGTTTTATGCAGTCTGAATACCTGTGCAGTCATTATTGGGTCTCAGAGAAAGTTTTAGAATTAATCTGTTTTCTTTTGCCAAAGATGTTCATCAAATGAAGACATGTCCGAGTTCTAGCTTCACTAACACTATTTTTTCAGAGTATGCTGATGTTTTTGATGACAAGTTGGGCAAACTTCCACTTGTGTATTCTATGAAATTAGACCCAGAGATCAGTCCAGTGGTCAGACCAGCAAGAAAAGTTCTGATAGCCATGCAGCATAAAGTCAAAGCCCAGTTGTACAAAATGGTGCAGCAAGGTGTAATTTGTCCAGATATAGAACCTACCAAATGGGTGTCATCCATGGTAGCAGCTCTCAGAAAAGGCTCAGATGAAATCAGAATATGCATTGACCCAAGAGATTTGAACAAAGCATTAAAAAGACCTCATCATCCTATGCATACAGTCAAGGAAGTCACAGCAGTAATACCAAATGCCATTGTTTTTTTCTGTCTTAGATGCAAAAAGTTCATTTTGGCAAGTGATGCTTGATTGCATATCTTCTTTACTGACTACATTCAGTACCCCATTTGGAAGATACAAATTTCCTCAAAATACCAGTTGGAATAAATTCTGCAAGTGAAGTCTTCCAGTATGTAATGGAGCAATTTTTCAGGTTACCCTTATGCCATAATAGTAGATGATTTCCTAGTTGGAGGCAATGGTGATGCTGAGCATGACAGAAATTTTAGGAGAGCTCTAGACAGAGCACGAGAAGTAAACTTGAAGCTCAACCCCCTAAAGTGCAATTTCAGACTACTAGAAGTTGCATGTGTAGGTCATTTATTTGCTAGCATTGGCTTGAGACCAGACCCATCCAAGCAAGCAGCCATTCTTGAGATGTCAGCGCCGGATGATGTTCAAGCTCTACAATGTTTCTTGGAATAGTCAATTATTTATGCAAGTTTATACCAGACTTCAGTGAGTTGACAGTGTCTTTGTGAGAGCTAACATGTAAGAATTACAGAGCCATGGTTAGAACAACACCAGAAAGCATTTGAAGCCCTCAAGCAGAAATTTGCTACTCCATCTACATTAAGATACTATGATGTCAACAGACCAGTAACTTTTTCATGCAATGCTTCAAGATTGGGTCTAGGTGCAGTCATTCTTCAAGAGGGTAGACCAGTAGCCTATGCATCTAAAAAACTTACCCAAACTAAAATGCAATATGCTCAGATTGAAAAAGAACTTTTGGCTATAGTGTTTGCATGTTCCAAGTTTCATGGTTATATCTATGGTCAAGATATTCAGACTGAAACTATTCATCAATCTCTGGTTACTATTTTAAAGAAGCCTATGCACTGAGCTCCAGCAAGATTACAAAGAATGATGCTTAAATTGCAAAAGTACACCTTCAAAATGGTCTATATAAAAGGTAAACTTCTTTACTTTGTGGATACCTTATCCAGATTGCCCAGAAATACAACAAAACTACTTGACACAGAGACTTTTGACTGATGTCATGGAAGTACGTAATTTTTCTACCACAAAAATTGATGAGCTAAGAGATCACACAAAGACTGATACAATTTTGCAAAAGCTCACTCATTTCATCAATGATGGATGGCCATCAAAGCAATCTAGTGTATCACCAAAAATGCAACCCTACTTTCCTTTCAGAAATGAGATGTTGATGGAAGATGGCATTATTTTCAAAAGTCCTAAAATTGTTGTTCCTGCTTCCTTACAACACGAATACATCCAGATTTTGCATTGTGATCACCCAGGTTCCAAAGCAACTAAAAAAGGGCAAGAGGACTAGTATTTTGGACTTTTCTAGCAAAAGACATTGATAAAGTACTTTCTTCTTGTTCAGTATGCAATGCTACCGAACCACATTTGCAGAAAGAACTACTTCAGCTAAGTCAAGTTCCTGAACTACCTTGGTCAACAGTAGCCATTGACATATTTGAGTGGAGCAATCAACATTACTTAGTACTGGTAGACTCTTATTCAAACTGGTTTGAGATCAGTCTACTGCCTAACATAACTTCCATTAGTGTTATTACTAAGTTGAAATGTCATTTCTCCATCCATGGAAGTCTTCAAAAGCTTATCTCTGACAACGGTACCCAATTTACCAGTCAGTTGTTTCAGACATTTGCAAGAGAATGGGACTTTGTTCATGTTACTAGTAGTCCAGAATATCCATAGTCAAATGGACTAGCTGAATGTAAAGTACAGAGTGCAAAACAATTACATGAGAAGTCAAAGCATGTCAATACTGATGCCTTTTTGAATTTACTCAATCTCAGAAACATACCCCATGATGATATACTTGGCTCACCTGCTCAGAGACTTCTATCCAGCAGAATGTGGGCTCTCTAATTATTAGTGGCCTTGGACCAGTGTAGCAGATTTTAAAAGTAAGATGGAAAAACTGTATAATATCCTAAGAGCTGCACTATGTATTAGACAGTCAACCTCTATACAACATGGCTTTTGACCTGCTCATAGCACAACCACTGGCCTGTTAACTTTTACTGATGCCACCAATAAGGACAGAGACAATGGTAACCTTTTCTCTGCCTCATTGCTGGATATGTCAAAAGCCTTCAATGCAGTTTTTCACAAAAAAAACCCTCCTTTTCACAAATGTCTGCTCACCTATTTTACTCATACTGACTCATCTGCCATCTTCGTTTCTCCTCACATCATCCTATGTCCTATATAATTTCTCCTCTTATACTCACTCATTTGCCATTTTCCTTCGTTTTTTTCCCTTCCTTTCACCTTTGACTTTTCTTCACTGTTATACCTATTTTTGTTCACAACATATTCGACATATACTTCTGATGTCAAAATTCTATCACAAATACTCCTTCTAATGATCTCATCCTATCTCACTCTGGCTTCTTTACGTTTAGTCTTACTTTCCATCTCCTCTCCCTTCTGCTTTCTCCTAAGTTGCACTCACTGTCACACATTTCTGCACTGTATAAAATTCCTTACATACTCTCCTTTCTCTGCATCTCATCCTCTCTTTGTCCTACTGCTTTACTAGACGCTCATATTTCTTCTTATTATAACTATAGTCTTAACTATTTCTTTATAACCGTGGCATATTTACTTCTTATCTGTCTATCTATCTAGCTATCTATATGTGTATATATGCCTAAATACCACTATATTTTGAGCAGTCTCATCCATGATGTTTTCAAAATGTGAAACCAATCTCATTTCTTTGTATTTATAATCAGTATTTAAATTGTTTTGTATAACCATGTAAACTGCTTTATCTTTAAGTTTGTGTACTTAACTTGCATTTAGTTTTGTTATCTTATGAAGTACTGTCATGCTTTATTTCCTTAAGTATTTTTTTGCATATCAGTGTAGCTTTCCTTCCTGGCTCTGCACTGAAAATGGGTACATTGCCCTGTCAGCCTTTTCCAGTAAAAAAACATGCCTATAAAATAAATAGGGTCATAAGATCATAGGAGGTTACTAGGCTATTAACCTGGAGGTAATTTCAAGCTTGTCTGTTTCATCCCAATGTAATACCATATATATTCTAGTCAATACCCAGGACTGTATTTAGTAATGACTGTCCATGTCCAGAAGGGTCGTGGGCGCTATCCCTGGTAAGAATTTACAGTGCACCATCCACAACCCTTCTGGACATGGACTGTATTTAGTAATGACTTTCCATGTCCAGAAGGGTTGTGGGCGCTATCCCTGGTAAGAATTTACAGTGCACCATCCACTCGTTCAGTTTCCTTTTGAAAAGTGTCATAGAGGTGCTCTGCTTCACATGAATTGGCAGCCTATTCCAAAGCTCCAGTAGTCTCTGGGAGACAAATCTGTCCCTTCAGCATGCTCTATTCAACTTGCAGGCCATATTTAGAACCCTGAAATGGGTAGCGCTAGTCCCATTTGATTTATGGATGCGCAGCAAATTCATTCGGTTTAGGTTGGAGATTGCTCTGTAAGCCAGGCATGTCTCCCCTAAGGAGTCTATACAATACTCATTATAGTGACAGGGACTTTAGTCAGTCAGTGTAAGGCAAGTTCTGGAGTCCTGTGATCTTCTTTGTTAGAAACCTCTGTGGTGTCTCCAATTGCTGCAGGTGCTTTGTATGGTATATACCAAAAAGGACATTATACTCAATTATAAACCTGATTAGTGATGAGTATAGAGGGGTTATAACCTCCTTTGCTCTAGAAGCAATGCCCTTGCTAATCAAGTGTGCTAAGTTAAGGATGCAGTCTACTTGTGATCCTAGATCCCTTACCACTTCATAGGTACATAGGGTATTGTTGTTAATTTGATAGTGTGAAGGGGCATTGTTTTTACTGAAGGGAATGCTAATGCATTTCTTTGCATTTTGTTTGAGACCGTGACTAAGACAGCAGTCGTTGGTCTGCGTAAGACCCTCCTGAAGTATACTGACATAATTTGGAGATTCAATAATTGCACCCAGTTTGCAATCATCTGCAAACTTGGTAAGCAATAGCCCCTTAGTATTGGCCTGAACTTCTGAGAAGTATATATCAAACATTAGAGGGTCCAGCACTGACCCTTGTGGCATCCCACTGGTGAGTCGATGTGGAGTCACCCACTTTGATAGTGTAGATCCAAAAACAAATGAAACAGAGTCCAAACTGGCCCTAGTCTTTTATTATAAAATGTAAGCGCTTTGAGGTTAAAAAACCCTTCATCAGACAAACTTCACATAACTATGACAGTCTGTTTTTAAAATTGTTGTAGTATTTAAAATCAGTCACTTTCTATACTTGACCCACCTTTTCTTTAGGGTTGGTTTTAAAGGTATGGAACTATTTAACCGAGGTGGGTTATCAGCAGCCAGCTGTATGAACCATCTTAATTCTGCATACTTTGTATCATTAACAATGTCCCTCCCCCCTTTTTTTATCTGTGCAACATACAGAGCCATAAAAACAAAAGTGTGGTCTGGAAAGCTAGAAACATGCTAGTATAATGCATTGTGTTTTTCCTTCTGTCTAATGGATGACAAGGGGTGCAATATTCTTGTTTTTACCTTACAATTACTTTTTCCTACATAAAAACTTGGACATAACTTACAGCATGCCAAGTAAACCACATTCTCTGTGTGGCAATCTGTATAAAACTCAAATATATATTTTTTATTTGTAACCGGATGTATAAAGATGGCACAAATGAGGGAGTTACCACACTTGGTACTAGAAAATAATGTGTTTATGTTTAGAGACTCCATCTACTGGTAAGTTAATGGAGTAGCGATGGGCACATCATGTGCGAAACGCTATGCAAATGCAGCAATGGCTATTTGGGGGAGTGAATACCTGGTAGGAGGTCCTGTCAACAAACAAACAAACAAACCAACAAACAAACAAACACATTTTGTTCTTTAGAAGGTTTCTAGATGACCTCTTTTTATTATGGGATGGCACATCTGATATGTTGATGGAGTTTGTTGATTTTCTTAATAGTTCTACCCAGTTTTTGACATTTACTGTGAAATGGTCTGATACAAATGTAGACTTCCTGGATGTGACTATCTTTAGGGATGATAGGAATATTCTTGGCACCAGGCTACACAGGAAGGCATGTTGGGTCAATCATCTTCTCAATAGAGAAAGTATGCATCCAAAGTATATTTTTAGGAATGTAATTCAAAATCAGTTATATAGGGCCTCTAGACTCAATGCCAATGAGACAGATTTTCAACAACAGATTAATACTACTAGCATGGAGTTAGTACATAGAGGGTATGACAAAGGTATGATAAAAAAGTATATAGAGAATGTGAAAACTGTGAGAAGTACTAGAGCTAAACCTTACTTCTCTGAACCTGTACAGGATGATAGTAGTCATAATTTGAGGAGGAGACAGAATAACAATTTAAGAATGTCATTCTGCTATTCCAATAATATTAGTCAGTACACCAGTATTATTAGAAAAAATTGGAATATTTTAACAAAAAATGAGCAAGTTAGCAAGTATTTGGATATCTGTACCCCAGTTTACTTTCAGAAACAAGAAGTCCCTAAAGAGACGCCTTTGTGTTACAAGGGAAATCAATGAGCCAGTTATAAAAGGACAACTATTCCCTGTAGGAAGTTCTCTTTTTGTCCATATATTGGTAGCAACTCCAGTTTTTCACATCCAGACCCAGGAGAGCAATTTAATTTTAATATCAGGGCTACCTGCACTAGTATGCACATGCTATATGTAGCTGTATGCAAAGTATGCACCAAATTTTACATTGGGAAGACTGACAGGATGCTGAAAGATTGGATCAGGGAACATATATATCATATAGGTAAGAAAAGTATGTTTAATGCACTAGCAAAACATGTTATTAACCCGGATGTCACATGTTGTTTCAGTTTTTAGGCAACAGGAATTAATTATGGTAATAAGAGAGGATGGCATATGAGGTTGAGAAATGAAGAAATGGAAGCCCAATGGATTATAAGGTTGAAGGCAAATGCTGGACATGGGTTAAATGACTGTATTCCATTAAGACCTGCTTTGAAGGCTAGACCATTACGTAGGAAGTGAATAGTTTGTGTAATACTGATACTACCTTCATGATCATATATATATTTATTTTTAAAATGGTATGACGTATGTACAGATTTTTTTCATATATCTCTTGCATATATTTTATCCAGATGAATTTTAGGATGTGTACCTTTAAGTATGTGACTTGCTTTGTCATGTGATTTTTGGTTTATAGTTAAATATGGTGTGTTAGGCATTTAGTGTTATGTTACACCTGAAGAAGCATTTGGTGAAAGCGCTTGTGTGTTTTATTAAAAGACTGTTCCTGAATCTGGAGCCTTGCCTACTTTTCTCTAGTTTGTTGTTTGTCTTTTTGTCTTTTCCCGGTTAGGGGTCGCCACAGCGGAACTCCGGTCCGCTAATGATTGGCAGTAGTAGATTTTTATGGTGACGCCCAACATTCAGCGAAGGCACGCCCATTCACGCATGTCTTTCGGAGACAACTCGACCACAGGGAGGACATGCAGACTCCACACAGGAGGCACTCCAGCCGAGAATTGAACAGGAGAACCTCTTGCTGTGAGGCAACAATGCTACAACATTCAGCAGTTTATCACTGCACTGTGCCCACAATAAAAAAATATCATCAGCAAATCTGGCATAAAAAATTATTGAAGTCTTCCCTAAATGTTCACATTTAAAAATATATTTATCTTCCCAGAAGGCTAACACTAAATTAGCATACGAGTTGGCACAAGGTGTGCCCATGGCAACACCCTGTACCTGCCTGTAGTGTGTTCCATTACTAAGAAAGAAGTTATTTTCTAACACCAATGCTAATGCTTCCAGAATTAAAAGTGTTGGTGTTCTCATCATATATATTAACTGTATGCAGTACCTCTTCCACTGCCTTTATCCCAGATTCATTTATGATGACTGTGAACAGACTATTAACATCCATGGTTACCATCAATACATTCTTCAAATCTAAAGTTTGACATGCATCATACAATTTTGATAAAAATTGTGCAGTGTCTTTCAAAATCATAGGAAAATGAGCAAGCAGATTTTCAACTTTGCTTCTACCCACATAGATAAATGTTCAGTAACTCATCCCCTCCCTGAGACTATGGGTCTCATTGGTGGGGGTAGTGTATTTTTATGCATTTTTGGTAGTGCTTTAAAAAAAAGGAATTACTGGATGTTCAGTACTTAGAAATACATACAAATCATCATCTAACACTCCATTATTCTTAAAGCCCTTAACTTCTTGCCAACATTGCATATATATTGCTTAACCATCAAAGGTGAAATACTTCTGTAAGTATTAATATCACTAGTTAGGGCATCCAAACATTGTCTGTATGTTGTGGCATCCATAACTGTAACAGCTCCTCTCTTATCAGCTGGTTTGATAACCAGTCTATCATCATTCATTAAATCTAGCAATGCTTGCCTTTCTAAATAAGTTAAATTGTTAAACCTGCATGTTGCATTGTCAAGATAAAGTCATATTTCATCCTCACATGTTTTTAAAAAATTATGAACTGTGGGGTGCATTACTGGTACAAAAGTGCTTGGATGTTTCATAACATTAGTATAATGGCTATTTCCCCTAAACATGTTATTCAGAATAACATTCTGCCTAAACATGTGCAAATCCAGTATAACTTCACTTAATACTGATGCCCTGCTAGGTACAAATGATAATCCTTTTCCTAAAACATTAATTTGCTCTTTAGTCAGTTGAACACTAGATATGTTATGGGTGGGAGGTTGGCATAATGGTTGCGGTGGTTGCCTTGCAAGCACAAGGTGCAGGGTTTGACTCTCACATGGGGTAATTGGCTAAGCTTAAAATGGCCCACAAAGGCAGTTAGCCTAGTACTAATCTATGAACCTATTAAATACATTACAATCATTAAAACAGTCAGTTCATGACTTTCTGCCATTTCACATCTCTCTGTGCAGAACAACCTCATCTGTTTTCGTCGGTACTGGGAAAGTTGGAAAGTCATGGAGCTGCAAAATGAAGAAGAAGGAGCCAAGGTTTTCGGTCTCACTCCCATGCTGGTGCTGGGCTGTTTGGTTCCCTGTGTGATGTCATCAGCCCGAGCCATCGTAGAAGTATTGCTATTCGGATCCATGGCAACCATGGAACCTTCAACTGTCGTGGTTGTATCCACAGAAGCATTGTTCACACTTTGTTGAACATTAACATTACTGGGCTCAGTAAACATATTGTTGGTATGTGAATTACTTGCTACTGTTGGATTAGACTCAGTTCTAGCCTGCTCACGAGGCCATGTGAAAATCCAGCCTGTCATGAAGTCCTGATAGTCCCTTTGCAGCTTTTTCATCTTTATTTGCTGCAACTTATTTTCAGACAAGGCTATATTATTCGATACATGACTGATTTTTACACAGATGTTGGTCTGAATTGTAATGCATTTGTAGATTACTCTGTAGGTCTTTCACCTCACTACGTAGTTCCTCTTCAACAGATGAATAATATTCTATAAGCAAATTCATATAACGAAAGCTGGTATCTATGTTTATCTGCTGCCAGCGCACTAGTAAATCAGGACTGCTTCTCCTTGTGCTGGTATACACAGTACTCTCATCCCCCTGGGCACTATTTTATATTCCAAACATGCTTCCATATGAAACCTCTGCCATTGCAGGCATTTCAGTTTCCTTGTGGTATTATCTAAGCAAGTCAAAAGCTCAAAAAAGTCTCATTTAACAGCTCACCTGTGGAGTGACCATTTTCCTTTCACTTTGATAGTGTGTGACTGGTTTGTGAGCCATGTGGCAACATATCTTACAATGAAAAAGGTTTTCATTCAGTTTGCTAAGTTAATCAGTAATGCCTGAGTATGGGACTATGTTGAAGGCCTTGGCCAAATCGAGGTAGGCTGTGTGCACAGATTTGACCTTGTCAGTGGCCCTGGTCACATTTTCAAAGAAATCCACCAGGTTTACCAGGCAGGATCTGTCCTTGACGAAGCCATATTGGGTTGGATCCTGTGTTTGGAGGTTGTCTATGTCTTTATTTATGAGGTCCATGATGATGCATTCCATGGCCTTACAGATGAGGCTGGTCAGACTTATGGGTCTATAATTCCCTGCATCTGTTGCTAAGCCACCTTTGTGGAAAGGGACAACTGGTGCTGTTCTCCATTCCGCAAGAACATAGCCTGTGGATAGGCTGTGATTGAATAGGATACTTAATGGTGATGCTAATTTATGTTTTAGTTTGTTTAGAAGACAGCCTAGGATGCTGTTTGGTCCCATAGAGGCTGTGTTTTTTGCCTTAGACAAGGCTTTAATGACCTACTCTTTGGATATGTAGAGTAGGGGGTAGTTTGAGGCAAGGTTTGTGATAAGTTTGGAGGGGATAAGGGAGTGAAAGGTTTTCCAAATCTGTTTGATAGCATGTTTTCTATCTCTGTGGGATCAGTGTGTGATACCATTAGTCACTTGTTTGGCACATGCTTGGCTCCTACCTTTTAGGCTGCGTACATAGCTGTGAAAGGCCTTATGGTTATCCTTGGCTGTGACTGCTAAGTTTTTCTTAAAGTTACCCTTAGAGGATTTGGCATGCTGTCTTATTTGACTGTTGAGGCTGAGGAGGGTGCTTTTTCATTGTTGGGACTTCATCTCAGTTTTCTTAGGCAGCATCTTTTTCCATTTGTTGTAAAGTTTGTTTATGCTGGATGTCCACCAGGGTGGCTTGGTTTTACTTGGGGGTCTGGCTTTGATTCTCTCTGAAACAGCTGAATCTATACACTTGTAAAAGTGATTTTACAGGACTTTAGTGTAACCTTTGACGTGGTTACCACTTCCAGCAGGGGGGTGGGGCATGGACTGCATTTATACCTTCCCCCTAGGCGTGTATAGTTTTTCTTGGTGAAATCTTTAAGTCGGATTTCACCCCTTTGTGAGTTCTGGTGTTAGTGCCAGTTTAAAAGCAACTGATTTGTAGTCAAATTTAACAAATGAATGTTCGATAGTCACGATGGTGCATCTGTATGTCATATTAGTGAGGACCAGATCTAGTATGTTTGTTCCTCTTGTTGGGGTTTGAGCAATTTGTTCCAGGGGATTTGAGTTAACAAAGTCAAGGAACTTTTGCACTATTGAGTTAGGGTTAGAGTAGGTTTCCCCAGTTGATGGTGGGATAATTGAAATCCTCCATGACCAGAGTGTTTGGCAATATTTGGATTGATTCCAGTTTGATCAAGTAGGCCTCATGCACATCATAATCCATGGAGGAGGATCTTTAACTAGCTATGACTTGAATGGGTGTCTTATCAAACGTAATCTGAACTTAGAGTAACTCCATGGACTTGTTCTATCTAACTAGTCGGGAGGTGAATTTATTTCTATTATACAGTACATAGAAACATCGCCTCCTTTGGTTCTCACATGTTTCTTTTGTGCTCTGAAGTTGTGAAGGCATTGTAGCTTTGCAAGGCCGGGGTACTCTCTAAGGCCCTGAACCAGGTTTCTGTGACTGCACAGACATCTACATCCTCCAGTGATAGAAGTGCTTCTAGGGTATGTAGTTTTTGGTTTAAGCTTCTAGCGTTTATGAGCATAACCCTTATTTTGTTATGATAGGCAATTTTGACTTAAGCAATTTTGTTTTGAGACCTGGCCAAAAGCCTTTGCCAGGTGCAAAACATTTCTGGAAAAGCAGTGAGATTTGTTGGCCATGTCATCAACCCAAGCTGACAGAAACTGGATCCCCTTTGAATCACACCAAACACTAAGCCAGTTATTGAAATCGATCATTTTTTGATTTATACTGTGGCATCATTCTAGATGAGGGTAATATGCTACTCAAGGCTAGGGACATACCTGCTTGGGATATATACTCAGAGATCTCAACTATGTCTCTCTTCATATAGTCCAGTGAGGTATGTCTCAGGTTGTTCACTCCAACACGAGCTATGACAAAGTCATAATGGTAGCTGTTGCTGAGAGACCTGAATTCATGCGCGATCTGATGAATCCTGGCCCTAGACAGGCAGCTGACCATGACTTTCTCCTTATCTAATCTGGTGAGTAGGACATCTGTTTGTGTCACTATGGAGTCTCCAATGACAAGAAAATTTAGTTTACCAGTGTTATACCTTACGGGTTTGGTAGGTGAGACACTGGTTTTGCTATGTGTTGTGGTTGCAATGGAAACTGTGTTGATTATAGCTGTCTTGCATTTTGGAGGTCTCTGTTGTTTCAGTAAGTTTTTTGAGAGAAACTCTGCATATGTTGATTTATGTGTTTGATGCGTACTATGTGTATGAGTAGTAGAGGGTGAGTTGCCAAGCTCTTCAGTGTTACTGTTTTGAGTGCTAGAGAGCAGGGATTCTAGATTTTATGGTGTAAAAACATCTCTCACACTCTGTACTAGAGTGAGTTATTAGTAGAGGGATGTCAGTGTACATGAGGCAATTGCTACACTGCCTCAGAAGACCCAAGTCAACAAGGCTGGCAGGAGAAACAGGGGTAGTCCAACTGTTCATAATGCTAGGTTCAAAGAGCTGTTATCACAATCAGGGTGCTTTCAGGACTGATCTAGGAGGTGCTCTGTCAATGGGTATTTCTGATGGGGGGTTTTGGCCAGAGGTTTAATAGATCACAGCTCACTAGCAATAGATCTTAGACCACTAAAGATGAGAGCTACACTATGTACTGAAGCTGTCTCTAAGGAAAAAATGTTGAAATAATCTGTTTAGCTATGGCACATAATTGAGAGGCAGTGTTCAATTCTGCACAATGCGCAAAAAAGAAGAAACTCACTCAAACGCAGGGCTTAAGCATCAGAAGCTGAAAACTAAAAAAAAAAACTTTAAAAAACTCAAAAGAACCAATGAAGGTGCTTACTCTAAGCCCTTGATCAATCACCCTTCACCAGAGAGGTTGCAATGAGCACACTTTTCTTACAGGGGTGCAAAAGGGTCCCTTCCAATCAAAGATGGCTTAAAAAATGTGCTCAGAATACAAATGCCACTACAAACAGACCCAGATGCAGCAAACCTGTATCTGGGCTATGCTACAACTATTAACTACAGTAATTTAGGTGGGAAACACTAAAAAAATGTTTTAAACAGCAGAAAAACAGCAGTGGATGGCGCAGTGGTGCAGCAGTAGCATTGTCGCCTCACAGCAAGAGGTTCTCCGGTTAGATTCTCGGCTGGAGTGCCTTTTGTGTGGAATCTGCATGTCCTCCTTGTGTTTGTGCGGGTTTCCTCCAGATGTTCCATTTTCCTCCCACATTACAAAGGCATACGTCTGGAGCATCTCTCCCTGAGCGTCTGCTGAAAATTGGCTTTGTTCCAAGTCATCTTTCCTGGTTAATAAATAAAACATGTTTTAAGCAGCAAGGAGACACCAAAGAATGTTTTAAACAGCAAACAAATCAGTTATTTAAAACACTTCTTGGCCGGAAAACAGAACAAACAGAACAGTTGCTTTGCAGACAGTGAAAAGTAGCAACAATTACTTTGCAATCAGTGAAAATAGCAAAAAAGCATTGCAGACACTGAAAACAGCAATAAAATATGAATTAACAGCCACAGTAAGGATGACAAATGCAGTACAACAGTGCAGTTTAGCTTACATATTAAAATACAGTATTAAATAAGCAGAGCACAGTAAAAAGTGCAGTAAAATACTATAACCAAGGAAAAAAAACAGCCAACTTATGATTTTAGGAAGCTCGGAAGCCTCTAATAGTCTGGTATCTCGGCTCAGAGTTGCGGCTGGTAGCCCACCTCAGTTCAAACAAGCCAAAAAACATATTTTTAGTTTATAGATTAACTGCCCTTGTGAGCTATTTGTTTAAGTCTAGGCAATCACCCTATGCGAGGAAAAAAAGCTTGCACCTTGTTTCTGCAGGGTAATTATCTTAACTACTATGACAACTTACCAACTTTGATTTATAGTGGAAAACCTGATTAGATAGTCATGTTGCTGCAGATGTCCATATGTGGTCACTAATGGTGGCCAGTGACATTCTTGTGACCAGTCCTCCTCTACTTCTGTTGGGGAAACATGCCATTGCACACCAAGTGTATGGCTTTGGTCCCATAGCATATTTCCACACATTAGATGTGGACAGGATGCTCATGCTGAAACCATCCATAAACATCATGAATTTCACTGTCACAGAGTACTCTATCATCTGTGCATGCTGTGGATCATGCTTGTGATATTCCCCAGAGAAGGTGTCCCCATGGATGGGGACATACATGGACTGTTCACATATCTTCTTTGGATGCCTTAGATCCATCCACTGACTCCACTGTAGTACTACTTCTTCTGCTGGAGCTTTGTCCATGCATACTCACAGACATCCACCAGCTCCACCTACCTTTGCACAGCTGCATCACACCTGAGATTCCACCTCCATCCCTGAGCAGTCTGCATTGCTACACATACCCACTGGACTAGGGCACACATACATATACACACACACACACACACACACACACACACACACACACACACACACACACACACACACGCACACACAGAAACTACCTGTTTTTGACATCCATCACAGTGGCCCTCTTTACCTGTGCATATCATGATAATAGTGTTCTGCCCTTAGTCCTCTGTTACCTGGGCAGCCTGCATGTAGTATACAGTGTGGCCAGTCCATGCATGCCATAGCATAGCCTTACGATGCTACTGCATGTACCATTTATATCAGCTCCTACATTGTGCCGCTGTCCACACTATTTCTGTGTCATGAAGGAGATGAAAGGCACTGAAGGATGGCTTAGTGCTGTCACTGGTGATTGGGCATAACGTGCCTACCAGCTGTGACAACAGCTTCATGCATATACACACCTGTTAAAGTGATAGCTACCCCTTACCTGTTTTTATGGTCTCTGTCAGAGAATATTTAAAATGTATTCATGTATGAATTGTGCCACAATATTGCTTACTTTCATTTGCATTCTGCATCACTCTTGTCTCAACAAAGTTGCTCATCTCTTTTTCATTATATGCTCATTTGCATACTATGCTGACCCTGATATATAACAAGCTAGACCAACCACATTAACTGTGTTTCTAAATTGACTCTGTTCTACGTGTGGCAGCTCATCACACAAATGACCTACCACAATGAAATCGACTCTGTTCTACATGTGGTAGCTCATCACACAAATGACCTACCACAATGTACTGCTTACTTATGATTCCCAAGAATAGCAAATGAAAGTAAGCAAGAGAGTAAGGGTAGAGAAGTGACAGAGTGGGTAACTTTTTAACATCTGATATCTTAAGTATATGATAAAGTGTGCCATATGCCGGCATGCCGAGTTTTGAAATGTTATAGGTTTGGGGAAAAGATTCTGCATTTGCTATAAAAAGCATGACTCTTTTGAAAAGCAAGTAATGTTAAATAGATGTGAGGATAGATGGAAGGTGGATGGGTGAAAGGATGATGGACGGATGGATGGAAAAATAAAAATGGGAAGAGGTTTAATACTGAGATCAAATGCATATTTTGAATTTTGGACTTTTGATGAATGATGTGATAGAAAAAAGTAGTAAAGAATTAGAGAAGGGTAGATCAGAGTTAGTGAAAGAAGCAGAATTATTGGTAGCATTGGTTTACATGGATAAGAGTGTTTTACTTGCAAAGAATTGTGGATTGGGACAGGAGATAATAGAAGTAGGAAGAAACTTAATAAAAATGGGATTGTTTTTCAATTAAAAATGGAAATGACTGGGAAAATAAGAATATGGGGCAAATGTTTTAGTGAGACAAAACTAAAGGTGACAAGAGTAGGGTATGCAAAAGAAGAAATTAAATAATGGCACAAATAGTTTAAAACATAAAAGATGCAGTGGCGGCTGGTGACTTCAAATCAAAGGGGGGCTGCAGGAGACAGCTGAATGGGTGGAGGTCAATGGGAAGGGGTGTGGTCAACTAGAAAGGGGAGGAGCTATGCTCAAAACCACAACAACTAACTAAATACACTGCCCTGGGTGCCAAACCGTCATTATGAGAGTCCAATCAAGACAAAATGAAGTGTAGAAGAATAAAAATATTTCAATGCATTGGCTGCATGACAGCTTACTTAATATCTAGATGGAAACAAAAAGGTTGTGAGGCATGAAAAAATAAATTACTTTTTAAATACATTAATGGAATGCCAGTCAAAATCAAGTAGCACTCAACTCAAACCACTTCTTGCACTGCAGTTCTAATTATAATTTATATTCAGCTTTATTAAAGTACCAAGTAACATGCCGAAAGTAGAAATGTCTGATGCCCCCAATTGTAAAAATGTTTCTTATCCAAAAAAAGACCTGCTGCCTGACAACTATCTACTTGTTTCATGGGGAAAACATGATCAAAGTAAAAAATGAAAAGCAAACAAGAAATAAGCTCAAGATACATTGCTTAAAAGGATTACTGTACAGGTTATGGACCACACGATTGGCATTCTGTTTAGTTTACGGGTAAAGCCTGCAGAGATGACTGGAAGTCTCCAAGTGTAATGAGCTTCTTAAAATAATGTAATCTGTCCTTTACTACAAATACTGTCATATGCATTTCAATACCCAAGGCTTATACATTATCTAGTTAAGTATTCTCTACATGGCAACAACAGAAAGACTTTCAATCGTGGCAATTCTTTAACAGTATGCTTATTAAAGCTTACTTGCATCTTACGATCTCAGCCAAGCTTACCTGATGGTCATTAAAGTATTGCTACTTAAACACAGAGCAACAGGCACTTTGAGTAATAAGCATAAATCAACAGTACAAAAAATATGACAGAAACCAGACCATTCTGCAAAAATCAAGGACAGATGAAAAGCCACTCTAGTACTTGTATCTACCTTGGATGGGGGGGGGGGTACTCTGCACATTTACACTGCATAACTACTCCTTGCCTTGCTTCAACATATCCAGAGTCACTACATGGGGGAGTGGAGTGCAAGAAGTATGTCACAATTTGAAATGTCTCTGGCTGACTGTGATGGCCCTGACACATTTGTCATACCTCTCTACCTCAGAGCAAGAAATCTGGACAAAGCCATACAAAGAAGTGAGACAAAGGCCCAAAAATAAGGACAATTTTTAAATATTGCTCTTATAAACTTAGAAAGATAATAGAATAGGTCTTGCATTAGTATGAATTTTCTGAATGGTATGAAATCCGAAACTCAAATGTCTGTCATTATTTTCTAACTTCGGTCTTTAATGATTTGTCACTAATTTGCCAAAGAAAAAACACAATTTTGCCAAAAAAAAAACCCCACAATTTTATGAAAAATGGACCAAAAATGTGATGTAAAAATATAAAATAGCCACACAATACAGCTGGGAACCTGTCAAAGAAGGGACACTTTAATATTAGTACTGCTAACTTGAGCAGTTGACAAAATAAAATAATCTACATGCATTTCTGAAATAAAAGTAATCTATAACTCTGATTATTACAGTTATTTCTTAATTGTAAACCCTCCATGTTTTCTTCCAAAATTACTATTTTGCGGAGGGATTATTAGGAAGAAGAGCAACATTTTGAGCCAAAATCAGGGACAGTTGAGAGGTTTGGCTATGCCTAATTCTATAAAGCAATTTATTTGCATGTACCTCTCAACCTGTTAATGCAATAAATCTGGACAAGGCCAAATATATTGGGGGAACATATAAACAGTACTAAAACTTGCTCTTGTATAAACTGAGACAGTTGATAGAACAGGTCTTATTTTAGCATGCATTTTTCTGAAGGTTATGAAGTCTGAAACTCAATGTGTCATTATTTAGTGACTTAATTCCTAAATGATTTGCCAGAAAACCACAAATTTTATGAGGAACAAACCAAAAATAAGAAGCAAAAATCTATTCAGTCTTTGAAAATCTGGACAGTTGGGAGGTATAGTTCAGCTGGGGCTGTCTTTAAGTTTGCCGCCCTTCCCCCTCACAAAATCATGGTTGAATGGAGCCTCCCCCTGCAGCCATTCCAATGATCCATTACTTGGCTATTTCTCTCCATTTACCATAAACACTAATGTGCATACTGATTTACTTCTATGATGATTTGGACTTCATTTGAAAGTTTTATTTTGCATTTTACAGCACAAACACTAAGACATCTGCTAAACAAACTTAGCATTAAAACTTCTCTGCCCTTGAAACTCACATTCATTGAAACAGCATTGAAACCCACATTCAAAGAAAATACATTTTACCAGTGGCAGAACTGCCCAATTCAGAACATCTTTCCAGTAAACAATGAAACAAAATGCATGCACCCATAATGACAAAACTGCCCAGTTCAGAACATTTCCATCATAAAAGTCTACTCAAACTTCTACAGTCCACCATTATCAGTAAATATGCAAAATTATACAGTCCACCATTATCAGTAAATATGCACAATTCTACAGTCCACCATTATCAGTAAATATGCACACTCTCTGAAGAAGTAAAAAAGTCATCTAAATAATTCCACATTAAATAAATCTGTAACTAATGAAGAGGTTGCTGCTAGCAAACACCTTTATATTTCATGGTTTCATCGAAAAATGAAGTGTCTGATGCCCCTGAGGAATACATTGCCTATATTACATTAAAAATGATAAGCTAGTAATATTGCAATAGGAAATGGATAGCAAACCGATAACAGGCTCATAGTTAGTATCTTAACTTTTTCAGTACGGCAGCATTCACCCCTTGTGGGAGTAGAACCAACAACGTTCTGCATCAAAAGCAAGTACCCAACCTGTTGTGCTATTAACAATGCAAGCTGACTTAGCATAAGCAGCACTAAACTTCTCTTCCCCTGCAGCTCTCAGCTCCTTGTAAAATCTACTCAATACTCAACTGCATCTCAGCTTCGCAACACAAGAAATCTGGAAAAAGCCAAATGTATTGGGGGGGGTCAAAAGCCCAAAAAACAGGGACACATTAAACATTGCTTGTATAATCTTGGAAAGTTGCTAGAATAAAATGCTGTGTTACCACCATAAATTTTACTGCCAAGGTCCCTGTGCAAAAGAGTCAGAGCAACATACCACTATGCCAAATCAGCTGCTTTGTGAAAGAAAAATGCTGTGTTACCACCATACATTTTACTACCAATGTTCCTGTGCAAAACAGTCAGAGCAACATACCACTATGTCAAATCACCTGCTTTGTGAAAGAAAAATGCTGCGTTACCACCATACATTTTACTACCAATGTCCCTGTGCAAAACAGTCAGAGCAACATACAATTACGCCAAATCAGCTGCTTTGTGAAAGAGCGGAAGACTGAAACTTAAATGGCTATCATTTAATAAATTCAGTTTTCACCATAGCTGTCAACCTCTTAGCACAAAACACCTGGACAAACCCAGTAATGAGGGAATACAGCCCTCAAACATATTCAGTGAATTCAGTTCTTGCCATAGCTGTCAACCTTAGCACAAAAAATCTGGACAAAGACAATAATGGGGTAATACAGTCCCAAAAATAAGGACAAATTTAAAATATTCATCTTATAAACTTAGAAAATTGCTAGAATAAAAGGTTGTGTTACTATGCATTTTCTGAAGAGTATGAAGTCTGAAATTCAAATGCCTGTCAATTTTACTTCTGATGGAACAAAAACAATTTTCAGCAAAGGCCCAGGGAGAAATACTGCAGACACATGTCTTTGTAAAATGGCAGGACACCAGAGCAAATCCACACAAAGACAGGGATGAGAATGTGATTCCTTCTCTTTATTTACAAAGGAACATAATAAAGAGTATACTTACTTTAGTTCTGCACCTTCACTCTGTTCTTCTTCTAACTTCTTTTCTTTCTTCTTCTAACTTCTTTTTCTTTCTTCTTCTTTCTTCAGTTCTTCTTCTTATGTTCTTGTCTTCCTTCAGGCTTCACTGCTTCAGCACAGGCTGCACAGCACAGATGACAAAATATATAGCGCCCCAAAAAAATTAAAATCCACAATGGCAATTAAAATAATCGTTCCTTCCCGTGTGACTGACTCAGACAGTCACAGTCACGAATCAATACACAAGCTAACTGAATATCTGATTGATTCTCGCTCTTTTCCCAGCACATAAAGCCCGGGAAGAGAGCGACAACCAATCAGCAGCATTTAGCCCAGCAAGCACGTCATGACGTGCATGTGGACATCGCAGTCCGAGCCCCTTCCAATTCTATGCGGTTTGGAACCGCATAGACTTCTGGGCATCACAATGATGCCTTAATTACTCCACCGGGCTGCAAATAAAAACAAAAAAAAAAATCTATTTAAAACCGCCGCAACCCGAGGCGGTTAAAGTGCGCATGCGCGTACTTGCGAGTCGCGGACTCGGAGAGATGCATTTAACAAAAAAAATACATCTGCTAGTACTGTCACACAAAAAAAAGGTACTTTTTTTTTTTTTTTTTTACATTTTCTTTGTTTTTAGATGAGTGGGCTGCAGTCCGGCAGTCCGAAGCCACGAGCCGCCCCTGAAAAGATGTGATAAATAGAAATATATCATACATGGATCTACTTCACAACAATGAAAGACCACTTTACCGAAGATGAGAAGGCAGAGGCAAGAACTCGGAAACTTCACTTGAGCAAACGACCACATAGCCGACATATTTCCAATGGTATGCAACTTGTTGGCCAACAAGAGGAATTGAGGTGTGTAGGTGGTGTAGCCCTCCACCTGGGTGAGTTAGAGATGGTGCAATGTATTTTCCATCAGTTGTTGGCCCAGTGGTTACTTACCCTTGGAAATGTGTCTGCTATATGGTCATTCATTCAAATGAAGTTTCAGAGTTATTGTCTCGGCCTTCTCATCTTCGGTAAAGTGGTCTTTCGTTATTGTGTAGTAGACACATCATACACATGATACAATAGGTGGAATGCTATTTTATGTTGGAGGTAAATTTACCTTATGAAGACAGATAAAAATAATTTTTACAAGTTTTTTTACAGGGAAACGTATCTGTGTGCGTGTGTGCGTGTGTACGTGTGTGCGTGTGCATGCATGCATGCGCGTGTGTGCATGCGTGTGTACGTGTGTGCGTGTGTGTATATATGTGTGTGTGTGTGTGTGTGTGTGTGTGGGTGTGTTTGTGTGTGTGTGTACGAGTGTGTGTGTGCGTGTGTGTGTACGAGTTTGTGCGTGCGTGCATGTGCATGTGCGTGCACGTGTGCGTGTGTCTGCGTGTGCGCATGGGTGCGTGTGTGCACGTGCGTGCATGTGTGTGTGTGTGTGTGTGTGTGTGATTCATTAGTACAATTAATTTTTGTTATACTTGAAAAGGTATTGTTTGTTAAATAAAAGTGTCTGAAGTGCAAGGCAAGCTTATTAGAAAGGGTAACAATTATAAACATAAATATTTTTAGGAAAGGGAAGGCAAGAAATAATAGAGGCAAGAAACAATGTTTAGCAAGAATATTTCAATGGAAAATAGTGGTCGAAGAGGTAGAAAAGAGTGAAATTAGAGTCCACAAGTGCTCACATACTGTGGTTTGTGACAAATTTGCTCATTGCCAGTTGCTTGAAAAATCAAGTACTCAAACCCAACTAGCCATGACTTCCATAACTACTTAACCTTCCTGACACCCCACCCTATAAAATGTATAGCCCCACCAGAGACTGAAATCTAACCCTAAAACTAAAACCCAGTACCTAACCCATCTTTGCTTCCTTACCCCAAAACTCCAACCCCTCTTCCAAATCCAAAATTCTCCAGTTGCTGTCAAAACCCGAAATCTCCCCTTCCAATCCCCAAACCCAAGACTCCCTTCCCACTCAGTAAAACTAAAACTTCCTTCCCACTCCCTAATCCTAAAACTCCCCTTCTGTTCCTTAAACCTAAAACTCTCTGCCTACTCCCTAACCCTAAAATTCTCCTCTCACATAACCATAAAACTCCCCTCACATTCACTAATCCTAAATCCTTTCCCAATGCTTCCCAAATCTACACACCCACCCCTCCCACTTTCTTCCCAAAGCTTCTTGCTCAAACGCACATACGAGCTTCAGCCTGCATGAGCTACAATTCATTGAATTTTCTAGCTTTGAGACGGTAGTTTTCAAAAGTTTGGGACATAAGTGCTCATAGCAGACCCATAAAAAGAATAGTATCTGAATAAGTTTAGTGTCTCAACTGAAGGATGGCATAATCAAGAATGCAGTGTCACCTTACTCAAGAACTGCAGTATCACCTTACTCTGAACAGCAGTATCATCTTACTCAAGAACTGCAGTATCATCTTATTCTTAACAGCAGTGTCGCTAGAAAATTAATGCAAGAACTTAGTCCAGGAATAGAATCCATAATCCTTTGACCATCCAACATGTATTCATGTATTCATCTTGCTGAACCAATATATGTCCCATGACACAGAAGGGCATCTGGCAATGTCTCCATCGAGGCTTATGACACTTAGTAGATGAGCTGATCCAAAGTGTTCCCGAGTGGAAAACATTTTGATGTGCTTAGTTACACACCTCAATAAGACGCTTGTTAGGAACACCCTTCAGTTTCTCAGCTACAGTATAAAACAGGAATACTGGCTCAGGACATTCACCATCTGCTTCATTTCTGCAGATATGCGATCCTCCATAGGAGTTTGGGGTCTGTTTGTTTTGAATGAGACAGGATGACACTTCACTTTACACTCTCTTTCATGTTTACATACCACATGATAGAATGGAAGTGCTGACGATAGGCACTGCTGGAAGCAGATCCTTCTCCAACATGTCAAGCTATGATTGATTTCCTTACCTCCAAATGCTTGATGCTGATTCCATTCTAAAAATAGAGTGCACTCCATGCAACATCCTTAACTTGCAACTAAAGTGGTGCTTTAAATCCAACACTGCATATTTGTGTTTTACTGCAGGAAGGGCAGAGCTATACTGATGACTGTAGGAGAGTCAGAGGTGCTGGAAGATGCAGAAGGCTGGGAGGATGCAAGGCAAAAGGGGCATTTTGTGATCCAAAAGGGCACCTGTTTTAGCCATCTATTGTGTAACAGAATCATACCTGTCACACAAAAAGTATATAGTGTAAACATGTATTACGAGCAGAGTCTGAGCAAGAACTTCAGCAAGGGATAGTGGAAGGAATGCAAAACAGAAGGTTCATGGGATGAAACTGAGTACAGATAAGACAGTCATCATGGCAGCTAACTGGGGAAATCAGAAGAAGCTGAGAAATGAGATAGACAGGAAGGCAGTGCAGGTAAATAAATTCAGGTATCTGGGAGGGGGTCGTTGAGCAGAAAAGTCTGAACGAAGAGGTCAAAGCTAGAATCAGAGGGACTGCAGCCAGCTGGCATAGAGTATCAGGTGTAGTCTATGACAGAATGCCAAAGAAGCTGAAAAGTAAAAAGTAAGGTGTACAAGTCAGTGGTGCAACCAGTACTACTGTATGGTACAGAAACCTGGACAGTAAAGGCAGAGCAGATGAAGAAGCTAGAGGTGATATAAATGAACTGCCTAAGACACTGTGGGACAGACAAAGTCATGAGGATATAAGAGCAGAAGGCGAAGTAGCTCCAAATGCCGAAAGGGTCAAAGAGAAGAGATTACGATGGTTCAGACACATGTGCAGAAAAGCATGAGGCGATCTAATGAAGACGATTTGGAACAGACAGGAAGAAGGCAAGAGAAAGCAAAGATGGCCAGAAAAGATGGAGTGTGTGAGAGAAGATCTGCGGCAATTATACATGAGTGCTGAAGAAAGCAGGAGTGTGGCACTGAATTCAGAGAGAAACATTTTATAATACTATAACATCTGGGTAATAAAAAAAAAAAAACATGCAAGATGCTTAGTTTTGTCAGATTTCTGATATACAACAATGCTTTGGACTGTAGCTTTATTTATTGCTACATATCATATTTCTGGTTCCATAATAATGTTAAACATGCCCTTGCAGGTACACTCCGGAAGGTGGTTAATTTAAGTTTAGTTACTGCCTTTGTCCTAATGAGTGGGCCAGTGCAGTGGTGATGGCCCGCCAAAAAACTTGCCTTGCAACTGACCTAAGTGGTTAAAGTCAGCCTTACAAGCCTCATCTGCAAAACCATGGAGTGTATTATAACTAATCTCACAAACTGTGAACTCAAGACTCTTGTCTGAATTGATCCCCAACAGTTTGGCTTTGTGAAGGGTAGATCCTGTCTATTGAACCTGGTAAGCTTCTTCATAAGGCTTACAGAGTTTGTAGATGGTGACCATGCAGTGCATGTGCTGTATCTTGACATTGTGAAAGACTTCAACACCACTCCCCATGTTGGCATCATATAAAATCTAATTGCTTTAAAAATTGACCCCATATGTGGTAAGATGGATAGCAAACTGGCTGAAAGACAGTGCCCACACGGTGTGATTTGCAAGTGCTTCATTAGTAAGTATGAATGTGAACAGTTGTATCTCCTTCAGGGCTCAGTGCTGGAGTTTCTCCCTTTTGGTGTTTACTTCCCTGATCTCAAAGTGGAGAAGCAAGACCTCTGGCTGATAAAGTCTGTAGATGACTCCAAAGTAGAGGCTCTGGTTAAGTCACAATATGACACCCAAACTCTTCTGAATGAACTCTTTTTAGCAATCCCTTTGTGTATTAAAAATTAGCTCAAACTAAGTGCTAAATAGTGCAGTAACACTTTTGGTAGAAACCCCCTCCCTCATCATACTGTACAGCCAAAACACAACTAAAAATGAAACATCTGTTCAGGAATCTAGATACTTGGGCTGATAGCTCCCTTTCTTTTGACCATCATGTGACAACACTTGTCAGGAAATCCTTCTATTTAGCCTAACTAATTGCTAAAAGAATATCCTCATGACCTAAAGAAATAATCACTCTCTTAAACTCAGCATTGAAAAGGAGAATTATTTAGTACAATGCTTCCTTTCAGATGTATCTCATTAATCATACCAAAAACTTAGTAAGACTCCAAAGGTTCTTAATCTAAAAGGTCACAGGTCTAAAATTCCTGAGCTATAAAGATATGCTGGAAGCTCTTTGCCTTTATTTGGTATCTTAAAGACTTTTGAGGGGAGATCTGTGTTGCTTGCTGTACCATTAGAGATCCAGTTGTCCTGGACCTCCTGTTTCTCTGCATGTCCAATATCGCCATCAATACTAGAATGAGGAACCTAAATTTTCATCAACAGATAAATACTGCACAGTGGAGAGGCATGCTTATAATCAGCACATCTCCAAGCCCTTGGAAGACATGCCACCTACATGTTAAGCAGTGCAATTCACTATCTCACTTTGGGCAGCCACAAATTTACTCTGGTTTTTACTGGTATGGTCCTGCTGAAAAAAGGAGGTGCTGTCTGAAGGAGGGTACTGGTAAAGTGAGAATGTGATTTAAGATTGGTTGACCTTGGAATATTTATAAATTTATGAATCTAAACTGTTTTATGGTGTCTTCCCATAGTTTGGCAGGACATTTCTGCCTTTCCATACAAATCCTGAACAGCATAAAGTGGGTGCAACAGAATGAATGAATGAATAATTAAATATAGCAAATGGATTACTACATGGGAAGTCAGTCTAGCTTCCATGAAATGTACCTTTGTGGCAGATTCTGCCTAAAACAGACTATTAGACGGGACAGCCAAAGCTTCTCCTGGTACTCAGTGGGTGAAAGCTAATAAACAAGTAGATGTGCACCAACTTATGGAAATTAAATGTACTTCTTAAACTGTATGAAGTATGTACATGAATGTAATGTCCTAGTGTAAATTGATATATTTACTGTTGTTGATCCTGGGTGGTGGGTGAAAAGGGTCAGTAGACCACTTACCTGGTAAACAAACAGCAATCAACAAACTGTCTAGAATTTTTCTAAACATCCATGAATTTGCATCATATGTTTGCCCTGTCCCTTGTAAAATATTAGATTTTTTTGGTAAATCACTCAGTATCATACCTCTGAACTGTCCAGAATTTCACAAAATGTCCAGATGTATGCTTTATATTTTGGTCTATTTTTCATAAAATTAGTGGTCTTCTGGTAAATTACTGCGGACTGTGCCCACTAGATAATTAGTCATTTGAGTATAAGACTTCATATCCTTCAGAAAGTGCCTAATAATGTAAAACCTGTTATTTTAGTAGCTTTCTAAGTTTTTAAGGGCAATATTTAAAATATGTCACTGATTTTGGCTCCTTAATCCCACCATCATTAAATTAATAAGTAATATTTAACATTATCCCAGTTTTTCAGCCTTCGTTCCCATTATTTTTGGATTTGTCCAAAATTCTTGATGAAAGAAGTTGATTGGTATGCCACAAAAGCACTTGCACAGCCTTTTCCATGGTAACCATGAGCTTGGGCAGCTAGAACAAGATGATTTATTACTCAAACCATTTTTCCATCTGCCCAACCTTGCAGTTACCTTAGAAATTATTATGCGAATGTTCTGTGTAGACTCTATTCTGGCAGCAGTTTCAGGGTATGTTGGGCAGCTGTTAAAAGTGGAGGGGGGGATCTCACCCCCCCTTTGCCCTATGGTTGCGGCACCCAGGAGGATAGTCCAATAGGAAAGTACTTGGCAAAATAAATTCTGACACCAGAGGAATGGTCATGGCCATGTGGTTGATTTAATGTCAGGTGTCTCATGTTCCTTGTCAAAACATGCACTGTTAAGCCTGCAAATGTGATATTAAAGCTTATGCTTGCCATAAAATCCATACAATGTACGAAAAGCCATGCTTGAAACAGGTGCTGGCGAATCTCTCCAATGGCATATGTCATCGCATCTTACAGATGATCTAATGGCATGAACATCTTACATTGAAGACTATCATAATATTTTCTGATAAAGCACTTCATCTGAATGTACCTGAAATGGCTCATTAAAATTAATGTTGCCTGCAGCAATTACACCCAAATTAGCTGCCAAGAATAAAAGATACTTTTCCATGAAGTCCCAGGCTGGTGCAACCAAGGGCCATCTTTTTTCTCTACAGGGGCAAACACTGAATTTTGACACCTGTGAGGTTTCTGACACTGTGGCCAAACACTAGTTAAATAAGCAACCTGGTCATGTTAGCAGCAGTGCAATGTTTTTTCATAGAAACTATGAACACATCCACACAGTAAATAAGAGAGATTCTCACTATAAATAGCACATGCTGATGTGCTTAAGTGCATCCATCATATCAGGTTATACCCACTATTTGCAGAGTAGATTAAAGGACATTTTCCTCTGTTGGGTAATCATCAGAAAAAAAATTTGGGTGAGCTGTATGAAGTTACCAGTATCTGGAATAGGACATAATTAATTTATTGAATTCACCAGCAGAAGGAGGTCAAGATATCTTTTCCACTATGAAGTTGATGCAGAGTCTCTAGAGCCATTTGCAGAAGTCTTGTATTTGAATGTTCAAGGAACAGAACTGCTATCACAGATATTCATGATTCAGTGATAGACAAGCATACCTCTCAACCTCTTAAAGCAAGAATTCTGGACAAAGCCATAAATAATGGGGGGGGGGGGCACAGAAATAAGGACAATTTTTAAATATTGCTCTTACAAACATAGAACATTTATAGAATAACAGATTTTGCATTAGCATATGTTTTCTGAAGGGTATGAAGTCTGAAACTCAAATGCCTGTCTTTTTTTTTTACTTTAGTTCTCAATGCTTTGCCAGTAAGTCAATATTTCATGAGGAACAGACCAAAAATACGAGGCAAAAAAATCTGGAAATTTTGCAAAAATTTGTACAGTTGAGAGGTATGCAGACAAGGCCCAAGAACAATAATACACTAAGAGTTTCTGATGGCTCCACGTGTCATAATCAATATAAAGCCCTTTTCATGGTGAGTTTCTGGCACATATCCATACATTGGGAGTGACCCCAGTGGTATCATCCTGATATCCTGGAATGTGAGGGATAGGGATGTCAGGCAGCCTGATGCTTAATGACCTCCAAAGTTCAGTGAGAGCCCCTATTTGTTTTAGGCCACACATAGAGAAGGAAGGTGTAATAATCTGATAAGAGTGACCATAAAGACCCTCCACATACCTGGTGAACTTTCTGCTAATTAGGAGGTCCTGAACTCTATGCTGTGCAAGCTTCTTAAGAGCACTTCATCATGTATATAAACAGAGTGGATGTTTTCATGAAATCTTGTTTCAGAGATGGAAACAACAAAAATAACCGTGCAATTCTGCACAAGCACACAACAGATTGTATGGCCTGAGCCAATGCGCACCCACTGTGAAAATCACAATGGGACACATGCCAATCCACTACCGAAGATATAATAAGGGTCTACAAATAATCATATTTGAACCAGTTTTTATGTATGTCATTAAGCAATCATGCATCCTTTGTAATCTAGTAGATATGGAATTTAGGACATATAAAATGTCTAGCTCACTACCCTGAGCATAGAATAGCAGAGGAGCACATTCTCTTATCACAGTCATCTATAGACCCAACTTCCTTGTCAGTCATGAAGACTGTAATGTACCCTGTACTGTGAGATATATGCTGTAGAAAAAACACTTCATAGGAGTCAACCAAACTTGCTTGTTGACCTGCTCCAGACAATCATCATCAGCCTTAAAGATGACATTAACCTTCTTTGGTAAAATGAAAGAGCTGTGATAATTTCATGATCTGTGCTGTCATAAAAATGATTTGCTTCATCTTAGGTATAATGTATAATTTCACATGCTTTTTTATCAGAAACTGCTATATGTGTTCCATAATAGAATAGAATAGAATGGAATAGAATTGAATAGAATAGAAGGGATTATCCAGTATGTTATCAAAAGTATTTTAGTTTTGAAAAGCTGGAATCATCTGAACAATAATAGGATTGGGCTTTGTTGACTCATTATACATGTCTTTTCAAAGACTGTACAGCCAATATCTTCAAAGAATATCATCTGTGCTTTAGTCTTAGGTAGTAGCATGGCATCTGGTACACCCAGTTACACTTTTTCATGTTAAATCCAGCTAGAGTAAGTGTTTGAGATGCATTGTTGGGTGCAGATTGAACTTTAATTTCTGTTTATCTGCTTGCTAGGTCATGACTAGCACCTTTAAGAGGACGCATGCCCTTGGCTTGCCATACATATTATTGATGACCAGCTGCTTAATTCTAACTATCTGGTCACTACTGGTCAAATTTACCTCCACATGCATATTGGCAGTAAATGGTGGATCATGTGACTTATTAGAACATGTCACCTACCGTGGTGAAACTCAGGAAGACGCATACTGTCCAAGTGTGCTTTGTATGGTGATACAACAAATTATGTCTGGATCTTTGAGGATGACCATGTTATCACTTTCCTGCCAAATAACTGTAATGTTGTAATTTTCTTTACTTAGAAATAAGCAAATGACTTTACTGTCTTCTTTGATTGAGACATTTTGCAGAATGCTTGATATCACATCACCACAGTAGTCAGGAAATCCTTCTACGTGGCACACCTCATCACAAAACGGTTCTCATCCAGGAAAAAAGAGGTCATTGTTCCCCTCTACTTGGCACTCATTAGACCCATTATAGAGTACAATGCCCCTTTTGGAATGTACCTCACAAGACATCTGCGGCAGCTAGAAAGGCCACAGAAGTACCTCACAAAGAGGATTACTGGCCTCAAACAGATGCCCTACACTGACTGTCTCATTTAACTCCAGCTTTATTCTGTAGCATATCGCCTACTCCAAGGAGATCTCTGCCTAACATATAAATCTATGTTAAACCCAGAGCTGTTGGACATGCTACACCTTAAGAAATCCCAATCCCTCTGAGCTACATGGTCTAGGGACCTAAACCTTGTCACCACAATAAACAGGACATGCTGGAGGGATAGATTCCTGTCCAGAGACTTCCTATGCTCTGGAACAAGCTACCCATCTATGTCAAGCAAAGTTTCTCATTAGCACTCTTCAAGAAAAAGCTTGATGAGTGGATGGGAAATAAGAAATACACTCCGGGATCACTTCTGTGACTCTGCTCAACAGGGGCACAGGGAATTAAATTTCTTGGGTGGCGTAAGCCAGGGAACCTTGTTAGCTAGGCTTACTTAGGCCCTTGGGCCAATAGCCTAGTACCTACCTATGAACCTATATCTGTGTCAGTTACCAGTGATATGAACTTGTTAGCTATTCCAGAAAATGTTGGTATTCATGTTATCTTTTAATCTGATGACCACAGAGAACATTTTGTTTTGGCATGTGAACATTGCACTTTGGCACTGAGAGCAACTTTTGACATGTAATCTACTAGACCATAAAAACAACTTAGGTGGCTATGAGGCCTTATGTACTAATGAAGCCTGTGTCATATCCTGCATTGAGGGTGCATGAGTGGTGGATGCATATGTATATGGAAATGGTTTGACCCAGGAGCACTAGCTAGTTAATTATTTTGCTTAGAGTCACACAGTAAGCAAATGAAGGTGGAAGGAATCAAGTCCTGTACCTAGGAGGCAGCTCATTAAAACTGCAAAGGTTTAGTTCTTTACACTACAGAGTATATATAACTATATAATTTGTTTATCTTTGTTAATTCTACTGTGTATCACTGAAAAGACTTACTCAAATCCTCATGTTAGCTCGTAACTTTCTAGTTATTTCTTCAAAACTGTGTTACCTGATTCACATTACTGCAACTAAACTTTGCTGAATCTGCATTTACACTTAAAATAATGTTTTATATCCTCCTAAATGTCCAGGATATGGCTGAAAAGAGTCTTTAGATAACTCCACATAACCCAATTATTAAATGGATAGATTAATAAATAGGTAGATAGATAGATAGATAGATAGATAGATAGATAGATAGATAGGTAGATAGATAGATAGATAGATAGATAGATAGATAGATAGATAGATAGATAGATAGATAGATAGGTAGGTAGGCAGATAGATAGATAGATAGATAGATAGATAGATAGATAGATAGATTAGATAGATAGATAGATAGATAGATAGATAGATAGATAGATAGATAGATAGATAGATAGATAGATAGATAGATAGGTAGATAGATAGATATCATGGGTATGCCATATTTTGCACAAAAATGCTCATCCGCACAGTGTTGCAAAGGTTAATGTTGTCACCTCACAGCAAGAGGTTCTCTGGTTTGATTCTCGGATTGGGTACCTTCTCTATGGAATCTGCATGTCCTCTTTGTGTTCATGTGGGTTTTGTCTGGGTGCTCCGGTTTCCTCCCACATTCCAAAGACATTTATCTGGAATGTTTCTCCCCAGGCCTCTGCTGAAAATAGATTCTGTCCTAGTTGGACTTTCCTGGTCAACAAATGTTAAATAAATAAATCTACATTAGCATTATTATAATGAATATCTATTCACAGGAATGTAGGAATTTTGCCACAGATTTATCAGCAGTGCTCATTATGTCAGTCCATCCATGCACACTGATGAGTCACGACTGACTCCTTTGACAACCCTATGAGCAGCCATTGCTATCTATGGCATTTGCTAGGTAAGGGTGGGGGAATGTTAGTAGAGTGCTAGGCTTTTCTTCCATATCACACATGAATGTACACACACCTACAGACAATTTAGACATTGCCAAACTACCCACGATATGTCTATGGAGTGTGGGAGGAAACAGGAGAACAGGTATGACTTTTAGACCCCAAAGAGAAGACACACAAGATGAGAACCAAACCAAAGAACCCCTTGCTGTGAGGTGACAATGCTATTCACTGCGCCACAGTGATGCAGTGATGCAGTCCTGTAATGGTGCTCACTGCATTACTGTACTGCCCTATTATTTCAGAACCTCAGTAGTTTTTTTTTTTTTAACTTTTAAATTTCCAAGTGGTAAGAATTGAAAACTGTCACTCATTATAGCAAATTTTGATTTGTTTGTGATAAACACATCCAGGATTGTACTTTTGTTGTCATATAAATGGGTCTGGTGACTTTTCTCTCAAGATGAGCTATCTCGTTTCCTGCTAGATACCTGTTAAGTTATGCTGTGATATTTGTATTTTCCACTCAATGTTTTGGTCTCGGACTTTTATAAAATAATGTCATTTGGTTTTGGATAGTATCGTTTTCATGATCTGTTGTGTTAGCTTGTTGGAAGATTGGCATGGGACCTATATTGTAGCAAACAACAGCTTTGCATTGCTGCAGTATCCCTTCTATTATCATCCATTTGGGAATGCAGGTAGCAATATATTACCAGTTATTTATTTTAGGTTAAGGTTGACTTCTTTAGCAAATAATATTATTTTATACCTTCCATTATTCTCTTACATGACTACCTGTGAAGATGTCATACTTCACATTGTTTTGTATTTTAACATTTGACAGAGGACATTCAGTATGAAAACTTGTATTAATATATATATATATATATATATATATATATATATAAAATTATGTTGTATTACCTTCAGGACAGTAAGTCTTTTTTATTTTTGGAATATTTTTTTTACTGGGCTTAGGTTTTACTCATTTTGAGTTGCTCTTTGTGTTTTGTTATACATCTCAATGTTGCAAGACGACATGCAGCTATCGTCTTTATCTAAAAAGGGCTTGGATGAGGATAGCTGTTGTGCCCATTTGTTATTGCTAAGGGTTGTTCTTTTGTTTTTTGCTGTTGACCCATGAATATTGATAAATAGAGTGAAAAATGAGTCATTGTTTGTGGTGTGTGGAGTAGAGAATGCTGCTGGATTTAATTGGAGATCTGGCTGTAGTATCAGCTGGACTGAGCAAATAGGAATAACTTTGTGGACACATTTTAAGGTCATAACTTGGCATTGTTGTAATAGTTGCTTTATAGTGGTAATATAGTTCCACCGTTGATGGCTAAAATGGAAGCTCACTGAGCTGCCATTAATATGTGCATATTGACATAAACATTAGGGTTTGTTTTAGTGATTCTGTGTTATTCTGTTGCTTGTTTTTGGGTTCAATTAATTTAAACACAAGGGAAGATATTAAGCTTAGTTAATATATGAATGGATAATAGTATGGAACAAAGCAATTTATACTTATGGATAATGGAAAATGATTTGAGTTAAAACTAAGTGGAATTGTTGGCACTACTGTGAAAGAGAAAAGTATTAGAGTGGAATAGAAGGAAATTTGGAAAACATAAAAGTATACAAATGAATGGGAAGGGATTTAGCAGAATGTGGTCATTTTTGATACCTCAGTTCACTAGTGCTGGTAGATGTCTGAGAAAGAAGTCTGTGTCTGGTTATGAAGGCGGCTAAATTCTAAGTGGTGTGACTTGAGTTATAAAGGAAGGTTTCTGACTGTTTTTATCTGATTAGTTCTCAGTCTAGTTAGCAACTGGCTGAATGAGATGGAGTATGCCTTTAAACTGTCAAGAAATTCTTGTAGGTGGTAGGTGAGAATGGAGGCAGGGCAGAAGTGCAAAGCACAGCTGAGACAGCAAGACTGTCAGGCCTGGAGTTCTCACCCCTGTATTGCATCTACTCCACAGAAAGTAACATGTGGTGCCTAAAGGTCAGTACACAAAGATCAGTGAGGCCCCAGTGCTGTAGTCTGATAAATAGTTCATTAGGGATAAGCTTGACCACTTGAGATTTGAAATGAAATGTTCTTATATAGTTTGATATATTACTTTTACACAAACATTAGTTTACACTCAAGTACACTTAGCAAAATGGTCCTGCGAACTAACCCTCATTACAGGAGGTATAACGTACAGGAAATAAGTGGGAACACTTTTTTTTTTTTTATTTGTGAAGCGCTACACATTTATAGGGCAGATCTTCAATCAACATTGAGGCAAATAACCAGACTAGACATTTACTGACAAAACATCTATACATTATGAGATTACAACAAGCTATCTCAATTAAACAGACTTTGAAAAACATAATGTGAATCTTAATGACATTGGCAAAAAAGGAAATAACCAAGCATTGGAAAAGTCAAGTCCCTCTCTGCCACCTCACTAGAGAAGAATTGTATTGATTAATGAACTCATTTAGGCAAGATAAAATGAGAAAAAAAGCAGATCTGGGTAAAAAAAAAAAAAAAAAAAAAGGCAAAATAGGAGTCAACACATCAAAAGGTCAGAATAGTTCCCTGTGCTGAGGTGAACACATATCAATGGAAATGGTGTATTCAGCTAGAAAAAAAAAGAAATATAAAATGCTGTAGTTACTTAGAATTAGAAGAAAACAATGAATAGCATTTTTTTCAGGATGTTAATATGGATCTTAAGTACATAGTGCCCAGAGAATTTAGATGTCTTCAAATGGATATATTAATAATATGGGCAGAGTAATACAAAATGAGATGATGCTGTATTGCACACACCTCACTCCTGTATACGCCAAGACATACTACTCTCACCTACTCACAGCTGACAATGCCTAACCTTATAAACAGTGAAGGCCAGGATTATTAGTATCGGGGCAAAACTAGACTGACACAAGGTTATGTTTCAGGTTTGGATACTATACGGAGGGTTCCCAGGTCAAACACATTATTTCCACTGTACACACAGATATATCAGTTGAAGAGAAGGCAAATAAAGGTGATACAAAAAAAATAATTTTAATACATTAAAAAAATGGAAGCATGTTAAAAAGAAAAGACAAAACAGTTTACAATTGCTTGATTGGCTGTTATTGCTAAAATTGCTAAGACCCAACATACAACACAGCCTGCCTCTAAGTCTTAATTTAAATATCTAACTGCTTCCTTCTGTTGTTCTTAATACCACTGTTTGCATGAGATGCCTACATTATGAAATTTGGATAATTTGTATTTATATCACAAGTTAAAGTAACTATAATTTTGCATCACAATGGTATCTTTAAAATTGGTAACTATAGTATTTGGCATTCCTATCATTTATGCACAGAGAAATTAAAGTTTTGCTATTTTAATATTGTCTGTCTTGGTAAAGATGACAGAGTTAAAAAAGAACATGTCTTAGCTGTTATGATCCTTGCTATATCCTTGTAAGATTAAAAAAAGTTTAATATTAAGAGAAGAATGCCTGAGCAGCTCTAGCTGTACCCTGTTTAGTTGTGTGTGTGTGTGTGTGTGTGTGTGTGTGTGTGTGTGTGTGTGTGTGTGTGTGTGTGTGTGTGTGTGTGTGTGTGTGTGTTTGTGTGTGAGTGCGTGACTGCATGCATGTGAGTGTCTAAAACTTTGTAGACACCCTCACTTTGGGTTCAGTGAAGTGCCTGGGGGAGCCAACCATCACTAAACCCAATGCTTTACAGGCATGTTAGACACCATATATAGGGTTATAATCAAATCTCTGATGATACCCTCATTATTATGGGATCAAGACATGGATGCCAAGAAATTCACCTTGAAAGAGAAGTTCTGGTTATCACTCTTGCATGGTTTCAGTGCTCTTTTACACTTTTAGACCAGTAGCTGTGCAAACAAGGACTAAAGATGGAGGTTCCTTGATATACATCAATAAAAGCACACCTCTAAGTTAGTTAAACAGAGTGATGTGCTGATGTTCCTCTATGTGCAGATTACCATAAATAAATTCCTGTACCACATCCTGACTAGCTACAGGTCACTCTCAGTAGGAACTCAAAACACCTAATTGGCCCTACTGGAGTCACTTATTCTCCAACCAAACACCCTACTCATGGGGGACTTTAATTACCCTCCTATAAGCTAGGAATCTTACTTGTCTAAAAGGCAGGCACAGAGATTGCTGGACTTCATAAATACGGACACCCTGGACCAGCTAGTGCATACACCCTCCAGAAGCTTCAACACACTGGACCTTGTACTCACAAATATGGGAGAATGCTGCACTCCCCAAATGATGTGTCCTCCCCGGTAAGGTCCCGCCATAAAGCTGTCCCTTTCAAAATCAAAATCAACTTGGTAACCTCCAGTAAACCCAGTAATACTCAGGAACTATTCCAAGGCAAATTGCCTTTCACTAAGCAATAGTATGTCAAACTGCAATGCCCCCCCCCCCCCCCCGCAACCAGAAAACACAGAAAACTAGGCACAATTGTTCATTGAAACTCTGTACAGTGATATCAATGGCTGCATAGATGCTGCTGCATGTACCAGAAGTAAGCCCATAGCTAAGTCCCAAAACAAGCTGCCCCAATGGCATCCCAAATTATAAAAAGATATAAATCAAAAGAAAAAAGTCATGGCAAAAATTAGGAAGTGTAACCCCCATAAAGATAAGAACCTGCTCATCAAACTAAATAGACAACTAAGAGGGCTAATTAGGTCAAATAAAGCCAACTTCAAGATTAAGACAACCATGAGGTCTTCTTTGGCTATGTCAGAAACCTCAAGAGTTGCACACAATGGTCTGTGGAACTGATGGTTATTGATGCCACATTCACTGAGCTTGGTGATATTGTGAAATTGTTGGCTGACAAATTCAGTTCCAGTTTTATCCCCAACTCACCCCCAGCTAACAACCAAGTAGTACCCTCAAGCATAACCTCTCTAATTATATCAAGAGAGCATGTGCTGGCTATACTCACTAAAGCCAAGAACACAGCATCAGTGGGCCCCAATAATATGTCAGGATATCCAATGAATGGTGTAAAATATGAATTATTGAGAACACTTTTTGAGTCACTATTTAACTATAGTCTCCAAACGTTCTTTATGCCACAAGAAAGGAGGACTGCAATGGTCACCCCCTTCATAATGGAGGACCTTCAACAGATCTGGAAAACTACCGACCCATTAGTCTGACTAGTCTTATTTGCAAAGCCATGGATAGCATCATCATGGAAATTGTCAAACAGGACATAGGAGACCTCCAGACACTGGATCCTTCCCAGTTTGCCTTTGTCAAAGGAAAGGCATGCTTACTGAATCTGGTGGACTTTTTTGAAAAGATCATCAAGGCAATGTAAATGGGTAAAGTGTTGCATACTGCATACCTTGATCTGGCTAAAGCATTTGCTATAACCCCCAGATGTATATTGTCAACAAACTTACAGAAGTAGGCATAACCCCCTTTATAATGTGCTGAATAATCAGCCGGGTCCTGGATAGAACCCAGGATGTTAGGATCAGTGAGGCCACTTCAACAAATAGCTTGGTCAGCTATGCTGTTCCCTATGGTTTTGTAATGGGTCCACTTCTCTTTGCCACCTACTTCTCTGAAGTCAAAGACAAGCCACAGTTCATTGGTTGATCAAGTTCTCAGATAACTACATGCTGGGAGCAGCCATAGAATGCCACCAAGATGAAAATACTGTACAGGAAAGTCTAAAACAGGTAAATGATTGTAGCCAAGTTCATAGCTTAAAAAGCAATGCAAGAAAATGCATTATAGTGCCTTTTGAGAAAATGGATCCACAGCTTCAGAAGCCGAATGTTTATTGTACTGTGCCATCCGTTTGACTCAGCATAGTACACGACCACAGTAAACGGTGAAAACAGACAGAACATGCACTCAAAACTCACAGCTGCAATAAAATGTCTACACAATACACAAATTACTCCAAGGTTAAGAGCTTTCACCTAACAAACTGTCCGACTTCTTTGGAACAAATTCACCATATTCAAAGTCCCCTATGTAAATAACAAACAAATTCAAGGGAACCAATGATATTTGTCTCAATTAACCCTGAGCACAATTTTAAAAGAACATGCAGTTATTTCTATACATCAATAAGAAACATATATTAAATGCATATAAAAGCATATAAAAATACATATAAAATATACATATACATAGCTTATATTTTCAAAATAAACCACCCCTTCTAAAACATTCAGTATTTTCTTATGATACAATATTAAAAAATAGTTTCTGTATGTTATCACTAATACATTTTATAATTTTGCTAACCTCAGCTTTAGAACACTACTAATGCTTATATAATCATTCAGCTCAGGGGGCTTCCCAGCTTTCAATTTAATCTGTGAATATAATTCTCTATATTCAAGTTTGGCTTACCAATTACCCCGGCATCAGATACAAATTGCTCTAAGACCGCAAGCGCTTTCACAATTCGCTTCCTCAGGTGAATAAACTACAACAAAATAAAACACCTGCTTTATACCATTTAAACATGTCACATGACTTGTACTATATCATTTAAAGAAACAGCATTTCATCAATGAATGCCATATGTAAAATGCATTTGCAATAAGCACAAATATAAATACTATCATAAGTTCATATAAAAGATACTTAAGGCAATCATATACAAAATATATACTCAAATCGTAAAAAATATATATAAAAATATATATATCTTAAAAAATGGAACCTTAAAAACTCATCTATGTAGGGGTTGAGTCTTTAGGATGGGTCTCAATGGAATGTGATCATTTATGCCATGTCCCATATCTGCCCTAAGCCTTATGATCCATTCTGCTTCAAGTGTTTCAGTTCTTGTTCTGACATCACCTCCCCTTCTATTTTCAAAGCATCTACCTAATATCATAAACTTAAAAGTGTGGTGTATATCAGTATCCTTAACATGTTTTGCTAATGCATTGTGCACATTTTGTTTTTTAATATGATATAAATGCTCCCTAATTCTAAGTTTGAATTGTCTATCTGTTTTTCTCACGTAGTATTTGCAACAAATTTGACAGACAGCTAAATAGACTACATGGGGGCAATCACATGTAGCATAAATCCTAAATTGGAACTTTTCACCTGTATCCATGCACAAAATCTGTCTCTTCTGAAATATATTTGCAGTATTGACAGTTCCCACATGGTTTCACACCCCCTATATTCTGTATCCTGATGTCATCTCTAGTGGTACATAATCTTCTCTTTAAGGATTTCTTATTTTTAAAGGTGAATTGTGGTTTTGTGTCCAAATGTCTACTTAATTGTTCATCAGTCATTAAGATGTTCCAATATTTATTAAAAATGTCGGTGTATACCCTAATGTTCCTGGAATAGCTAAAACACATCCTTAACTTATGAGGTGTGTATTTCTTATTCTCCTGCTGGCTCATTATAATATTGGCCTGTTGCGAAAAATATGGTTTAGCTCTACCTTTCCTTAATTTGACTACATTCTTTACATCCCTCTGTACAAAATGTGTGTCATAGCCTCTCTTAATGAATTCTTTTTCAACATCACTTACTTGCCTTATAAACTCTTCATCTTGTACATTTAGACGTGATAATCTAAATGCCTGATTTTGAACTGCATTTTTAATTGCATAGTCAGGGTGCATGCTCTCCAGGCTAAGTAAACTATTAACACAACATTCTTTTCTATATAGCTTCATACTCAACTTATAATCAGTATCCCTAAAAACTGAGACATCTAGAAAGTTCACCTCTGTATATGACCAATTCATTGTAAACTTAAGATAAGATGTAGTATAATTAATAAAATGTTGAAATTCCATTAATAAGTCACGTGACCCTCTCCAAATAAGACAGAGGTCATCCACAAATCTATGGAAAAATGCAACATTGTATTTATAGGGAGTGCGAAAGCATGTGGGAAGTGTCAATACTGTAAATATATTTCAGAAGAGACAGATTTTGTGCATCTGGATACGGGTGAAAAGTTCCAGTTTAGGATTTATGCTACATGTGATAGCCCCCATGTAGTCTATTTAGCTGTCTGTCAAATTTGTTGGAAATACTACGTGGGAAAAACAGATAGACAATTCAAACTTAGAAGTAGGGAATATTTATATCATATTAAGAAACAAAATGTGCACAGTGCATTAGCAAAACATGTTAAGGATACTGATATATACCACACTTTTAAGTTTATGACATTAGGTAGATGCTTTGAAAATAGAAGGGGAGGTAATGTCAGAACAAGAACTGAAACACTTGAAGCAGAATGGATCATAAGACTTAGGGCAGATATGGGACATGGCCTAAATGATCACATTCAATTGAGACCCATCCTAAAGACTCGACCCCTACGTAGATGAGTTTTAAAGGTTTCATTTTTTAAGATGTATATATTTTTTATATATATTTTTTACGATTTGAGTATATATTTTGTATATGATTGCCTTAAGTGTCTTTTATATGAATTTATTATAGCATTTATATTTATGCTTATTGGAAATGCATTTTACAAATGGCATTCATTGATAAAATGCTGATGTTTCTTTAAATGATATAGTACAAGTCATGTGACATGCTTAAATGGTATAAAACAGGTGTTTTATTTTCTTGTAGTTTATTCACCTGAGGAAGCTAATTGTGAAAGTGCTTGTGTTAGTCTGACTATATTAAAACTGGTTGCTGGAAACTGGAGCCTGGTCTCTAGAGAGTTATTTGTTTTACTGGATTTAACCTCAGATAATACTTCTTGAAACCATTCCAAACCTGTATTATGTGGAATGCTGGGAAATAAAGCCACAGCATTCACTGTAACCAGGTATACCGTGTTGCAATATTTATCACACGCCATATTTTTTTAAAGAAAATCCCATAAATCCTTGGTTATGTGTTTTAATGATCCCAAAAACTTTTTCAAATGGTGATCCACAAATATGGCTAAAAGTTCCATAATGGAAACAGTTCCACCCCAGGAAACTATGCCATCAATAAAGCACCCCTAAGAGATGACTCACTAGTTAGGGGTCTGGGAACTCATGTAGATAGTAACCTAGCCTTCGATCAACATGTGCCCAAGGCAGGAAGAAAATCCTTATATGTTGCTCAGCTTATAAGTAAGGGCCTGACATCTAGATCTGAAGGAATTCATCATGTGACTGTACTCAGCCATCATCAATCCCATAATAGAGTATAAAGCCCCTTTCGGTATGTACCTGACCAGACACATGCAGTAACTGGAACAGCCACAAAGGTTCTTTACACAAAGAATAAAGGGAGTAAACACAATGCCCTATATGGATCATCTCAAAGCTCTATCGCTATACTTGATCTGATACAGACTACTGAGAGACATTTTATGCCTGACATACAAGGCATCCTTGGACTCAGCTCTAATGAGTCCTTTGCACATCTGAAAACCAAAAAGCATCAGAACTGCTAGATCTAAAGACTTGAATTTTGCTTGTGACATAAACAGGACATGCTGGAAAGACCTATATGTATCTCAGAGAATTCCCATTTTTGGGAATAGTCTCCCCATCCATGTGAAACAAAGTCCCTCCCTTACCATATTTAAGTGTAACTTGGACCAGTGGATAGGAAATTGTAAATTTATCCATCTGGTTTCTATGTCTCTTATAGACAGCGCTAGTCAGTTATTCTTATCAAAGCCAAGAATCACCTCCTATAAAAATGTTTAAAACATAAAACTTGTGGGGCCACATTTTGGTTGCATAGCTAGGCTTTTAAAGATGCTAGTGGTTGTTAGATGAGTACTGTAACATAACAAGTAGGAAAACAACTAAGGGACATTTTTTAAATCCTGTCCTAATTTAAATAATTTAATTATCTGGACATAGAAGGAAAGATACTCAGGTATCTTTGAGAGTAAAGGAACATCCCTTCCCGTATACCCAGCACAGCTTAGGGGTTGTGTAACATTTATTTAACACCTTTGAAAGTGGTGTTACAGTCGGGTCTCACACTACAGGACCATGTAACAGGCTTATCTTTTTTCCAATTCTGGAGTGTAATCATGGGGCTCCATGCACTACAAAATGGCTTTCCCCTTCTGTAAGCAACTGCTGGTATGCAAAATATTTCAAAGACTACTACTGTCCTCTTTGTGCGTGGGGGTATTAAGTGTGCCTTCCTTTCTACGGCAAGTTTCCGGTCTGTCCAGGGATTACAGGTGTTACTACTTCCTTTGTGCCTGCAAACATAAAATATGTTAAAATATTAAGGCTTTATTGCTACCTTTTTGAGATACAAGCAGTGTGAACATGTATGCTTATATTAATATAACACATGGCATGACATCTTGCCAATACAGTCTTGTATCATGTTAGTATGTACAAACAGTAACTCATGCTGATGCAAATCAGTTTTTTTTTTACTTAGTTACATCAGAAAAATATTGCTTGGTAAAGCATGCTAGTTGTATATTTAAAATGGGCCTTGCTGACGGATCATGTAAGTACTCAGAGAACTCTTTAACTGGTAAAATGTATTAAAGCTAAAATATGCAAAATGTAGTATGGCATGTGTGTGTTTACAAAACGTATAACTCAATTTAACTCGCAGATCAGTATAAGTTACATTCATTAACATAACAGATTTTCAGGTCCACCATTATTAGATGATTGTTTATTCTTTCTTTATTTCTTTCATTCACTCATTTATTCATTCTATGATAACCTGCTTACTCATTCTAGGATTGTAGATGAGTTGGAGTTATCCCAGAACTCTCTCTCACACACACACACACACACACACACACACACACACACACACACACACACACACACACACACCATACAATCCGATGCATTTGTTATTCATTTACAACATATCTTTTGGATATAAATGGCATCTTGTGATTTGGTTATTTGATGCTCAGGCAATTTGAAGTCAACAACCTCTAGATATACTATAGCAGCAGTTGTAAGATGGCAGGCAGTGTGAGATATAATGTGCTATACCTCATTTACTAATTAATTACCTTGCAAACGGCTGAGAGCAGGTGTGGCAGTGAATCCTACAAGAATTTGCAAGATCAGTCAACTGAGCGAGGCATAGAGCAGCACACCTGCTACAGCTCCTTATAGTGCTAGTAGTTGTGCTATGTCCAAAAGTAAATCGTGATAGCAATAAAAAGCATCAACTTCTAAATCTTACATTTCCACCTATAAAGCATCTGCATCACCACACAAGCTGCTGATTGGATAAAACTCCAAGATCACTGCACCTTGGAGTTTGGGGAACTGATGAAGCAGTGGATGTCACTGCGAAAGCGCTCACCTTTGTGTATTAAATGAGAAGATTTTATTTTATTTTGCTGTGTCTTTAGTTATCCCAGTTACCTTCCACCAAGGGCAAGTTTATTGGATCACATTTATTTATTTATTTATGTATGTATGTATGTATGTATGTATGTATGCAAGGGTCTATATTATATTTTCAAAAGTTTCAGACATCGAACACCATATGGTCAACACCATATGAGCGATGTTTGAAATCAGCACCAAGGATCAAATGGTGGAAATTGAAAAAAGGTAATTGTGAGGTGATGTTCAGGGAAGAGTTAAGACAGGCACTGGTTGCAGTGAAGAGTTACCGAATAGCTGGCTAACTACAGCAGAGCTAGTAAGAGAGATGGATAGAAAGTTGCTTGGTGTGACATCTGGAAAGAAGAAGGAGGACAAGGAGACCTGGTGGTGGAATGAAGAAGTACAGGAGAGTATACAGAGAAAGAGGTTGGCGAAGAAGTGGGATTATCAAAGAGATGAAGAATGTAGACAAGAGTATAAGGAGATGAGGTGCATGGCAAAGAGAGAGGTGGTGAAGGCTAAGGATATGGTGTATGAAGAGTTGTATGAAAGGTTGGACACTAAGGGGGGAGAAAAGGACCTGTACCGATTGGCTATGGATTTATGGCCTATAAAATCCTCTATAATCCAGACAATACTCCTGCACTTAAAAATATTATCACCCCCTATAACAATCCTAGACCGCTTCGATCCTCTAACAAACTACTAATTCAGACTAGCAAAATTAATAACACAGCCAGTGATTCTCTCTTTGCAAACTCTGTAAGTAGATCCTGGAACTCTCTTCCAGCTGATATTACCTTACTTTCCACCTTAGGTCAATTTAAAACTAGACTCAAACAACATTTGTCACTTAACTGGCTATGTCAATGTATCAAGCCTGGCTAACTCTCTCTAGAATGTGTAAAAATCTGTTAACCAGTTTACTGTATAATTTAATTTAATTCTGACTTGCACTCAGGATTAACTGTAACCTGTGGAACTTGTTTAACTTGCTTTCTATGTAATCTTTGTAAATAGTCTGTTTGTAATATGTAATGCTGTATCTGCTTACCCTTGGAGCTTTTCTCCCTGGCCCTCCTCTGAAAATGGACATGCATCCAGTCGGACTATAGCAGTCAACAAATGTAAAATAAATAAATAAAATAAATAAATAGAAAGAGGGACCGAGCTGGTAAAGATGTGCAGCAGGTAAGGGTGATAAAGGATAATTGAGCAGATGGAAAAAGTACTTTGAGGGGTTGATGAATGAAGAGAATGAGGGGGAGAGAAGGTTGGATGATGTGCGGATAGTGAATCATGATGTGCAGTGGATTAGCAAGGAGGAAGTAAGGATAGCTATGAAGAGGATGAAGAACGGAAAGGCTGTTGGTCCAGAGGACATACCTGTAGAAGCATGGAGGTGTTTAGGTGAAATGACAGTGGAGTTTTTAACTAGATTGTTTAATGAAATCTTGGACAGTGAGAGGATGCCTGAGGAATGGAGAAAAAGTGTTTTGGTACCGATTTTTAAGAATAAGGGTGATGTGCAGAGCTGTAGTAACTACAGAGGGATTAAACTGATCAGTCACATCATGAAGTTATGGGAAAGAGTAGTGGCAGCTAGGTTAAGAAGGGAGGTGATGATTAGTGATCAGCAGTATGGTTTCATGCCAGGAAAGAGCACTACAGATGCAATGTTTGCTCTGAGAGTGCTGATGGAGAAGTACAGAAAAGGTCAGAAGGAGTTGCATTGTGTCTTTGTGGATTTAGAAAAAGCATATGACAGGGTGCCTAGGGAGGAGTTGTGGTATTGTATGAGGAAGTTGGGAGTGTCAGAGAAGTATGTAAGAGTGGTACAGGATATGTACAAGGGTAGTGTGACAGTGGTGAGGTCTGCGGTGGGAGTGACGGATGCGTTTAAGGTGGAGATGGGATTACATCATGGATCAGCTCTGAGCCCTTTCTTATTTGCAATGGTGCTGGACAGGTTGACAGGCGAGATCAGACAGGAGTTCCCATGGACTATGAAGTTTGCAGATGACATTGTGATCTGTAGTGAGAGAAAGGAATAGGTGGAGGAGACCCTGGAGAGGTGGAGATATGCTCTAGAGAGAAGAGGAATGAAGGTCAGCAGGACTAAGACAGAATGTATGTGTGCGAATGAGAGGGAGGATAGAGGAATGGTGAGTATGCAGGGAGTAGAGGTGGCGAAGGTGGATGAGTTTAAGTACTTGGGATCAACAGTTCAGAGTAGCAGTGAGTCTGGAAGAGAGGTGAAGAAGAGAGTACAGGCAGGATGGAGTGGGTGGAGAAGAGTGTCAGGAGTGATTTATGACAGACGAGTACCAGTAAGAGTGAAAGGGAAGGTCTACAAGAGAGTAGTGAAACCAGCTATGTTATATGGGTTGGAGACACTGGCACTGACAAAAAGGCAGGAGCCAGAGCTTGACATGTCAGAGTTGAAGATGTTAAGATTTGCACTGGGTGTGACGAGGATGGACAGAATTAGGAATAAGTATATTAGAGGGTCAGCCCAGGTTAGAAGGTTTGGAGACAAAGCCAGAGAGGCAAGATTACGTTGGTTTGAACATGTGCTGAGGAGGGATGCAGAGCATATTGGGACATGCAGGTGGTTGGTGTGACAGAGCAAGATGCAGAGGACAGGAAGAAATGGAAACAGTTGATCTGCTGTGGTGACCCCTAACGGGAGCAGCCGAAAGATGAAGAAGAAGACTTACCTAAACATTGTAGGCAGAGGGGCAAGACCCCCTGCACCCCTCATGCTGCGTCTCCTACACCCCTGCTATTTAAATATTCCTACTCCGAGATCGCACTGCATTGAAGTAAAGGGAAAATATACTCTACGGTGATTTACGTGTTACGCGTGCAACATTTAGACGTTTCAACCAATCGGGTTCGCTCAAGAAGCGTTCGCTGTTTAAAAATTTCGATCATGCAATAGGAACCATGTATGTAAGTATGTATTTATTTATTTATTTGCATCTGTTCACCGGGAAAGTCCACTTGACTGAAATGAACCAAGTTTCAGTGGAGGCCCAGGGAGAAAAGCTCTGAACAATTATATAAAAATATATAAATGTGTTTAACATGAAAAAAAACTCCGAACAAATATACAAGAAGATATAAAATATGTTAAACAAGAGTTTGCAAATTGTAGCTAGGCTACAGAGTATTTATCATAATATTCATTGGGACATTATAAAATTGCTATCGTTACAAGCTGTGAAATCAGCTTTGGTTCAAGGTCAGGCATATAATATGTTAGGATTTAACAGGGAGGACAGATAAGCCATACAAATGTATGTTTATTATACACTTATAGCGGAAAGATTAAGGAGAATAGCTTATACAGTGTACATGAAACAAGCATGGATAACTATGCTATACATATCAATGACTCCTCTTTAGGTGACTTGGTATGCTTTAGGGTCAACTGGGATGTGCCCTTTTAGTAAATGGAAACACTCACACACAAAAAAGCACATCTCAGATTCTTCATCTATGCATTAATACAATGAGTCTTGCATATGTAGCATTTTATTGTCCTGTCATGTGGAATTCCTGGGTGTTGCTGACTTCTTCGAAAAGTATATGATACAGTATCTTCCTTCATGATAACAAATAAGAAAAAAAAAGTCATTTAAAAGCATTTAATTATTTCAGTACACATTATGCTAATCTTATTCATAAACTTGATCATATAATAAATAGCCAGTAAAACCTTGTGCACTCTGTTATGGAGATCTCACACAACAGTTTTGAAAAGTGTTAGCACAACTCTTTATGTATTTTCTCAGATAGTCTGAGAACACAGTAAACAGAATTAAATGAAAAGGTATATGAATTATCCTGCAGCTACCACAGTTATCTTACTACTGATCCTTGCTCATGTGGATGTTCACAGTACTATTATGTTTTAATTTATTAACGTGCAATGAGAATCTGTTCCACTATTTTTGTCCATTGAAATGCTTCTTCTGTTTCCCTGACTTCCCTACTCTAGAAGCTCATTTTCAACTGCATTTGTACTTATTTACTGCCTGCACTTTAAAAAAGTTGTTTTGTTTTATATTGCATTATTTAATTGTATGTGGCTTCACACTCAAGTGTGATAGCCATTTATATACTTTAAAAGTGTTTTTTTCTGTTGTATCTTCTTCTTGCTTTTCCCAATTAGGGGTCACCACTGATTTGCAGTGGAGTTTGTTACGGTGTTGAGTTGCCAGCCTGGCACCCAACCTTCTACAGAAGGCACACACACACTCACACCTAGGGCCAATTTAGTGTGTCCAATCCACCTACTGCATGTCTTTGAGATGTGGGAGGAAACCAGAGCACCCGGAGGAAACCCACGAAACCACAGGGAGGACATGCAGACTCCGCACAGAAGGCACCCTAGCCAAGAATCGAACTGGAGAACCTCTTGCTGTGAGGTGGCAACACTAACCACTGCACCACCATAGCTGTCCTGTTATATTTAAAAAAAAACAAAAAAGCAAAATAATCTTCCTGTTTCCCGCCTTTCTAAGCTAGAAAAGTCTGGTTTTCAGATATTTGCTGGTGCCTGGACTGTGTTTAAGCTTCTGTGTTGTCCATACCTTACTTGGATAGAAGGAAGTTACTCTGTTCACCAGTGAACGTGGGGAGCTTTGAACAGCCTACCTGTCCTTGGAGGAGTGGTTTCAGCCCAGAAATTATAGTTTTATTGGCCATTTTGGGCTAATTTCTATCTCTTTTATCTTTCTGATATAAAAAAACGCATTTGCGCGGTTTTTGCGTTTGTATCAGCTCAGCAAGATCCTGCCCAGGTGTCCTGCAGAGTCCTACAGCACCAGAGAGAAAATTAAGAGACTTTGGAGTGTTTAAGTATCCTTTTCTGTTTTTTCTTGCTGTTTATTGTTAATTCCACCTAACACTGAGTTTCTGGTGTTTACTGATACTCTAGACGCTTGTTTTCAACTGCATTTGTACTTATTTACTGCCTGCACTTTAAAAAAAATAGTTTTTGTATTATATTGCATTATTTAATTGTATTTGGCTTCACACTCAAGTGAGATAGCCGTTTCTATACTTTAAAAGTGTTTTTTTTTCTGTTGTATATGTTATATTTTGGAAAAAAAAAAAACAAAGAAACAAAAAAAATCTTTCTATTCCCACCTTTCTAAGCTAGACAAGTCCGGTTTTCAGATATTTGCTAGTACCTGGACTGTGTTTAAGCTTCTGTGTTGCCCATACTTTACCTGGATAGAAGGAAGTTACTCTGTTCACCAGTGAGAGTGGGGAGCTTGGAGGAGTGGTTTCAGCCCAGAAATTGTAGTTTTATTGGCCATTTTGGGCTAATTTCTATCTCTTTTATCTTTCTGATATAAAAAAATGCATTTGCGTGGATTTGCGCATAGCGCAGCGGCAGTTAGCTAGGGATAAACTATCCTTGGCTCCACAGAGCCTGCTCTTCAGTTTTTCCCTTAATACTAGCCAGTTCTTTCAGTTTTACCATTGAAATCAGCGCTTTTAGACCCGCACTTGCTCAAAAAGTGACAGAAGCACTAATAAACTACAGTAATCGATCCCCCACATTTGTTGTAGGGAACAGTCAAACTACTCTTCCCCCACCAGCTTAACAAGAAAAAGTTCCTCAACCCATTCAGACAAACTAGAAAAAGTTCCTCAACCCATTCAGGCATATCCAAAGGCAAGTTCCCAGAGTATTCTCCTGTCCATCTGATGAATCTGGGCATCCTGAGGCAATGCCACAACTGCCTCATGTACACAGACAACCCTCTCCTCCTACTACATGACACCAAAATCTGTGAGAAATGCACTTACACAGCCAAACTTGAGGCAAAGCTCTCTCCAGCCACAACTGGAATAGACAGTCAACAGGAGAAGGTAACAACCTGCAATACCACACATAGACCCACCACACCTGCAACTGCAAATCCTACACATAAATTCACAAAGACATACTCGAAGGCTCTAAATAAAAATCTGCGAAAACAACAGAGACCTCCAACGCAGACACGCAAGCAACCTCCACCCACAAACACACTGCAACTGACACATAACCTCCAAAACCAGTGTGCCACACAACCACAGCCCATAAGGCATAACATCATACCTAACACACTTGTAATAGGGGAGTCCATATTCAGGCACACTGATGTCCCACTCATCAGGCTTGACAAAGCGAAGGTTACTGTCAGCTGCCTGTCGGGCGCCAGAATCCACCACATCACTCAGGCTCTCAGGTCACTCCAAAACAAGTACAAATATGACTCTGTCATAGTCCATGTTGGCGTGAATGACCTGAGACCTACCTCCCTGAACTACATGAAAAGAGACATGGAAGACCTCTTTGATCATGTAAACAAGGCAGATATAACCATAGACCTAAGTAGCATCTTACTGTCACCAAGAATGATACCTCTGTACAAGGAAAAAATTATAAATTTCAACAATTGGCTAAGCTTCTGGTGTCATTCAAAGGGGATACAGTATCTGTCTGCCTGGGACGACATGCTCAACAAGCCACGATGCTTCACCAGAGATGGCTTGCACCTGTCATCCCTGGGATTCAGGATATTGGCCAAAGCTCTTGCCACCCCCTTAGTGCCCTTTTTAGGCAAGGCTCAAAAGACAAACCCACCACCGTAATAAGTTCCAGTGACAAAAAACTGAGGGTAATGCTGCTCAATGCCAGGAGTTTCAACCTCAAAATGCACTCACTCGAGGCTCTTCATAAAGTGGAGAACATCAATATTTGTGCAATAACTGAGACCTGGTTCAAGGCTCAAGAGAGCACTCTAGTGATTCCAGGCTACAGCTCATACTACACATTTCGGCCACAAAACTGGACCGAAACACTAAGGGAGATGGAGTATCCATATTCATCAAGGATAACCACACCTCCAGACTAGTTGCAAAGCACAATGCCTCTGAGATCATCCAAGTGCAACTGACTATGGGCAAAACTGCAATCCAGATTGTAGCTTGCTACAGACCATCTTCCCTGCCCCAAGACCCCTACTCCTTGTTCCTTGAGGTACTGAAAAACATGAGAGTCCAACCAAACACCCTAATACTGGGTGACTTCAATTACCCAAACATCAACTGGGAAAACTACTCAAGCACAAATACCTTTGCCCAACACTTCCTGGAATATATTAACTCAATTTCCCTGGACCAGCTTATCAACACCCCCACAAAGGGCAACAATATACTGGACCTGGTCATCACCAACATGGGGGACAAGTGCTCCATACCTGAAGTAAATTCCTTGTTGATTAGATCAGACCATAAACTCATCACCCTTGATATCCACATACCACCCCCCAAGGAAACCACATTGAAAAACTTTTGCAAAGTAAACTTTATGCTACTTAAGACAGAGGTGGCAAACTTCATTTCTCGCATGCAGAATGACATCTAGTTTGAATCTGCTGTAGCCTATACAGAAGCACTCGACAGGCACTTGCATGAGTGCATGGACCGTGCTATCCCGAACAAAACCAAGACCCATTCCTCCAAAAAAAGGAAACCAGTCTGGTGGACCCCGGCCATAAACAAGCTCTATAATAGAAGGAAGAAATGACTACAAAAAAGAGTAAAAGCCCAGGAAGGGAAGAGCTCCCTCACCAACCTCAGCAAAAAGCTAAGATCCCTTATTAAATCCTCAAAGACGAGCCTTGAAAGAAAAATCACAACGGACACCAAGGACAACCACAAAGCATTTTTTAACTATGTCAAGAACCTAAATGGCAACTCTCAGGTCTGCTTTGAGCTACAACATAATGGTTCAAAATTCACGGAACCAACTAATATCACCACTATGCTGGCAGACAGGTTCAGTGCAAACTTTACCCACCTCCCTCACCCCCTAAAAGGCCCATATCTATACCAGAAGATTGCGCTGCCCCTGTAATCTCAGACACTCAGGTGAGAATGGCACTTTCTAAAGCAAAAAACACAGCATCCATGGGACCAGGCAGCATCCCAGGCTGTGTGTTACATGAACTCTAAAAACAAACTAATCCCTCACCTAAGTGTCATGTTCAACGACAGCCTCGCCTGTTTACATCTAGAAAAAAAAAAGTTATTGTCCCCCTCTACTCATCACTCATCACTCATTAGACCTATTATTGAGTACAATGCCCCATTTGGGATGTACCTTACTAGACACCTGCAACAACTGGAGATGCCTCAAAAATACCTCACCAAGAATATAACGGGCCTAAAACAGATACCCTATGCCACCAGACTAAAAAAAACTTCAACTGTACTCGGTTGCATACCGGCTACTCAGAGGTGATCTCTGCCTGACTTACAAGGCTATGTCAAATCCCGAATTGCTGGAAATGCTCCACCTAAGGAAAACCAAATCTACCTGAGCTACATGCTCTAGGGTCCTTAACCTGACCACTACAATAAACAGGACTTGTTGGAGGGACAGATTCATGACCCAGAGACTCCTCCTGCTCTGGAATAAGGTCCTCATATATATGAGGCAGAGCTCCTCATTAGCGCTCTTCAAGAAGAATCTTAATGAGTGGATGGGGAACAGGAAATTCACCCCAGGTATCACTTCTGTGGCCATGCTCGACAGAGGCACAGGTAACTAAATTACATGGGAGGAGCAAGCCAAAACATTTTGGCTAGGCTTATTTATGCCCTAGAGCCAATAGCCTAGTACTTACCTATGAACCTATGAACCTATGATACTCTCTGTTATCAACTTTAAGCAAATATATAATTTGTAGTAAAATATGCATCTTTTTCTGTGTTCTTCAAAAGGGATAAGATATTTCAAAGTTTACTTCATATTTTACTGTTTACTATATTCTACCTAGGGTGTGACAAATGGTGCAGCTGTCTTGGGCACACATTGTCAATGGGCAGATCTGACACCTTAGAAGAGTTGCCAGTTGGGTGCACATCCAGACTGGCATTCATTTAAAAAGACAATACTGCTGGCTGTTTAAATTAATGTGTGGAGTTGTCAGCAAATTTGCGAATGCAACAAGGAGCTAATAAAGCTCATCAACATGTGAGATGACTTTCTGGGCCAGCAATTTTAGGTTGAGTTGGATATTGCTCTGAAAACTGGCAACTCTATCAACTGATTTAGGTATGGCTCTAAACTTTCTTTCTATTCACCACTTCCCAGCTTCCATTTAATATTTAGGATCATTCAAAATGCCTTTTCTCCCTCTCATGCTGCTCTGCATTTTATCCTCTCATTCTGATCCCATTCTCAGACAGTACCTAGAAACAAATCTGTAGAAAAACGTTCCCCACCATTCATCTTATTTATCTCCCCTAATAAAATACAGACTAAGTTTATTATAACTGTATAATCACTACTGCTGACAAAGATTCTAAGCAATGTGTTCCTACTTTGTATACTCACTACACTAACACACCTGTCTCGCCATCATATCTCATCAGTACTGATAAGCATCAGCCCTACTCACCAACATTTACCATGCCATAACTCATCTCAGATCTTTCCCAGCATATCACCTTACCTCTACTTTTCTCTGTCCTCAGCTACAGATATATCATATCAAAGTCCCTACCAACTAAAATTTTAGTTAAACATAAGCTAAAATGCAAATGGCTCTACACTTTTATATACATAATAATTCCACCCAGAAACTCAGCAGGAACATTCACCCCCACCCCTGACCCCACTAAACAGCAACCCAGCCAACACAACTACAAATGCTTCTAGATCTCCTTCTCCATCTACTTCTAAGTCCAAACTCCTGCTCCTAAACATGAATGCTAGGAGCATATGTAATAAAATCCAAGACATTCATGCATACCACAGTGGTACACTAGTTATTACTGAAATTCAGCTAAAAAAAGAAAGAATGATATATACTAGGTAAAGAAGTTAGCCCCACCTGCATTTACTACACTCAACTCAGGTCTTATAGAAAAAACAAACATGCTAGTGGTGTTACCATTATGTACAAAACTGGAGAGAAATAAACCACCTCCCCTTACATTTCCCAAAACTTAACAAGTCTCATAGCACTCCTTAAAATCAACAATAGAAAGCCTTTCTGTATCTCAGCTATATATGTATATGAGCCTATATCAATTTGTCAAGGGTTCATTTTTGTGAACCTTTCTTCATCGACCCAAAACTACCAAACATTCACTTCAGTGAACATTCGCATTGAAAAAGTATTCTGGGAAAGGAAGCAGTTGGCCAACACTAAGACTGTGACACACACTGCAGTATGTTAAACCCACCTAAGTGGGGGGCTGTATCCCCAAACCCTGTCAATGTGGGGAGCTGTGCCCCCCACACCCCATAACTATATATATACCAACTCCAAGATTGCACTGTTGTGGGGAAAAGGGCAAATTTCTGCTGTTGGCCAATTGCTTCCTTTCCCTGTTTAAATAGTTCACGGATGTGAACACTCACTGAAGTGAGCATTTGGTGGTTTTTGGTCAATGAAAAAAGGTTCGTGGAAATGAACTTTCCACAAATTAATACAGACCCGTGATTATGTGTAAGTGTATATAAACATTTCCTCAGTAGAGTATATTGTCTACTGGCTATATCAAAATAGTCAACAAGAAGCTATTATAATAGGTGACCTCAATATAGACTGGCAGCTTAATAGCAACAACAGTAACAACAAGCCCTCAGAATCAATTAACTTATCTGACTTTGCACAGCTAATCACCTCCACCACTAGAATCAATAAAAAATCTGGCAGACATTCACCTTTAGATTGGATCCTTACCAGCAAACAAAACACAACTCAAACATCTTGGATGTCTGCCAGACACAATAAGTGACCACCTTCATACGTATATTGTCAGAAACAACTGCACCCTGTTCAAAAACATAATTATAGCCATGTTTGCAATAAAACAAAATTATAACAAAGATACCATTATCAATACTCTCAGCCAAAGTAAGTGGAATGTATTAAAATCCATGCCACTTGATGCAGCAATGATACACTTTAACGACAAGTCCCTGTACAAAGTAAGAGACAAATCAAACCCTGCACAATGCTGAACAAAGAAACTAAAACATGCATGCTTCAAAGAAACAAAGCCTGGAAAGACTGGCGTAAAAGCAGAACACAAAATGCATTTATGCATTTAGACAGTAGCATAGCTAGGGTGGGGCTAGAGGGGCAAAGTGTTGGTGGGGCGATCAGCCTATTTTTCTTTAATTCAATACTGAATTTTAAAAGCTTTGCAGTCAAGCCTGACTGCTGTAGTGCTCTGTGTGTGATCTAAACTGTAACAACTATAATTTGCTACAAATTAAAAAAAAAATCTTTTTTTAACCAAAACCTGGGTGCTATTGTGCTCTGTGCAAGCAAGAAATAAACTACAGCCAGTGACATAACTGGGATAATTGACAGCCAGAGTAGAAAGTGTTTTACACCCCCCTCCCATGGAGAGTGTTTTTCTAATATTACCTCCTCCGCTATGACAGTTGTTTTTAGCAATAATCATGAAATCAAATAAAATAATAGCCAACGAGGAGCAAGCTAGGAGCAGTGATCAAATACCAAAAAGACCCAGACATCCTACAGGAGGGTTGGTCCCAAATAAATAATTATTTGTTAGAGTCATTGACTAAAGCTAAATGTGAAAAATGCATTACCATCTCTTTTGGAAAGTTGAGTATTACATTGACAACACACCTTGCCTTAACAGCTGACCCAATAGTTTGGATTTGATAACATATGTGCACAGTTGATCCCAAATTTTATTAGAAACAGATAAAGATGAAGCAAACCTAAGGACGTTCTTTAAAATCAGGAACAGTACCAACTCGGTTTTACAAATAGAGCACCCAGAGAAAGAGAGAGACAGAAAAGAGTGTGGCATATTTATGCAAATACACACTAGTTGTGTGTAGATAGACTATAAGCTAAGCAAGCAATATAACTTGCAGACCAAACGTATTAGTCAAATAAAGAACGTTCCGTAAAACTGGGAACAGTTTTAAATGTGTTTCATACAATATCCCGGTTCATTTTATATAAATGCTCACTAGCCATTAATGCCTGACTTAAAACTGAGCACCAGTTATTTCAGCAGCAACACAGCTAGCCACTCCCCTCCCAAGAAAAAAAAAACAGTTTACTCCCCTCCCAAGGAAAAAAAAGCATAAATATTTCAGTTTATTTCACACAAATGTGCATTAGCCAGCCCTTAATACCAGACTTTAACCTGAGCAAATGAAGAGGATAAATTCCAATTGAAAAGCTAGCTAACCCCTGCACCCCCAAAAAAATTTCATTTGCACACATATGCACACTAGCCAGTCTTTAAATAATATGAAAAGGAAAAGTTACTACCACCCCGCAAAAAAGCATAAATATTCAGATTTATTCACACAAATTCACCTTAAAGATGGAATTTAAACTAGCCAAATGAAAAGGGCAAGTTACATTTATTCGCAGCACAGCTGGCCAACCCTCACCCCAAAAAAGGTTAAAAATATTCCAGTTTATTAACACAAATATTCACTTGCCAGCCTTAATGGCAGAATTTAAGCTGATAAAATGAAAAGGCAAGTTACTTTAACCCACAGCCCACCTAGCTACCCCACATGTAAAGAAAATGCACCTGATCAGAGACAGATAAAGTTTACCTGTGGGCTGTATTCAAACCCCCTTGCACATATTTTTAGAACCATGCATACATGCGTGTTTTCTGTGATTCTATTTTGAATACTGTGATTTGTTTTATTTACCTTGTATTTAACTTGTATTCTGCTTTTAACTGCATAATAAAACTTGAAAAGAGACCACAGCTCTGTCTCTTGTGAGTCAGGCAGAATTTTTTTTTAAACACCACTGTCTTTCTAGCTGCCATCACCTTATGTTAATTTGACCATATATCTCATTTCCTCTCTGTTTTTACTGGCTTGTGTAAGTAAACACAACATTATCATTTTGTGAAATCACTCCCCTTCAACTATTTAAATTTATTGGCCATCCTACTGTATTCCATAGTACCAGAATACAAAAGTGACCACCCCCTTTCAATCTATCTTACTGTTTTAAAAATAGTGACTCTCCACTAAAACTTAACTTTATAGACAGGTAAAAACTTAAGTTACCTACTTTCACATCTAACTCTTCTAGTGCACACTGCAGTGTTTAGGATAAACCTTTTTATTTTCATCTTACCTTTAAGCATCTCCGTGACTAGCACTTGCTTTAAAACCTGCTGGAAAGCACTAGGACGTCTTAAACTGATACAAACACTCAACTATCCTTGTTAATAAGGAGAAATTAATTGTAGACACTAAACAGCCTATAACTGCCAAGTACCTTGCTAAGGTAAGGGAAAACAGATTTTGTACTTTACAAAAAAAAGCACCAAACCAGGCATGTCCAAGGGTCAGCTTCCGATGATTTCTTCTGTCTACCTGGTGAATATAGGCATACTAGGGCAATGCAGCAATTGCCTCATGTACACAGACAACCCTCTAATCCTACCACCCAACACTACAACCTGCGAGAGATGCACTTACATAGCCAAACTGGAAGCAAAGCTCTCTCCACCCAAGATTGTGCTAGACAGTCAAGGGGAGAAGGTTAACACCTGGACTACATCTCAAGCAACACATAGCCCTTCTAAACCCACACCACCAACACCCACACATAACAACACTAAATCTACTTATGTGGAGGCCCTTAACAGTAACCTGCCCAAGCAACAAGGACCTCCAAAGCTGAAATGCAAACAAACACCAATCACAACCAAAGTGTCACATAGCACACAACACCAGTGTGCCACCCAACAACAGCACCTAAGGCAAGACAATGTACTCAACACTTTAGTCATATGTGACTCTATAGGCAGGTACACTGATGTCCTACTCACCAGGCTAAACAAGGAGAAAATTACAGTCAGCTGACTGTCGGGTGCCAGGATCCGCCACATAAAGCATGCACTCAAGTCACTCCACAAGTACAAATATGACTCTGTCATAGTCCATGTTGGATTGAATGACTTGAGATGTACCTCCCTGGACTACATGAAAAAGAGACATAGAAGAGCTCTTGAATCATGTGGCCCAGGCAGGTATGACCCTAGCCCTGAGTAGCATCCTGCCTTCACCTAGAATGATACCACAGTATATGGACAAAATGACTGACTTCAACAATTGACTAAGTTTCTGGTGTCATTCAAAGGGGATCCAGTATCTGTCTGCCTGGGCTAACATGATCGACAGACCATGATGCTTTGCCAGAGATGGTCTGCACCTGTCACCCCAGGGATTCAGATTACTGGCTAAGGATCTTGCCACCCTTTTAGTGCCTTTTTAAGGCAAAGTTCAAAGAACAAAACCACCACCGTAACAGGTACAAGCATGCAAAATCTGAAGGTAATGTTACTCAATGCTAGAAGTCTAAACCTCAAAATGCACTCTCTCGAGGCACTCCTAAAAATGGTGAACATCGATATCTGTGCAGTAACTAAGACTTGGTTCAAGGCTCCAGAAAGCACCCCTGCAATACCAGGCTACAACTCTGACCACACTTTTCGGCCACCAATCCAGGACCGAAACACTAAAGGTGGAGGAGTGTCCATATTCACCAAGGATATTCACAACACCAGGCTAGCTGCCCAACACAATGCATCTGAAATTCTCCAGGAGCAACTAACCCTAGGTAAGACTGCAATCCAAATTGTAGCTTGCTAGAGATCCCCCACCATGCCCCAAGATTCTCACTACACCTTTCTAAACATACTGGAAAATATTAAGATACAACCAAATACCCTAATACTGGATGATTTGAAATACCATGCCATTAACTTGGAAAACTACTCATGTATCAACACCTTTGCCCAACAGTTCTTGGAATTCCTAAATTCTAATGCCCTGGATCAACTAATCCTTAGTCCCACCAGAGTCTCCAATATCCTAGACCTGATCATTACCAACAAGGGAAATCGATGCTCCACACCTATGGTCACCCCCTTGTTGGTAAGGTCTAACCATAAGCTAATCACCCTTTACATGCACATCCCACCCCGACCCCCCAGTAAGGAAACCTCCATAAAAAAACTTCTCCAAAGCCAGCTTCATGTGACTCAAGTCAGAAGTGACAAACTTCATGACACCCATGCAGACGGGAACTGAACGTTTGACTGCTGAATCCTACACTAAGGCACGGTACAAGCACATCTACTTGTGCATGAATCATGCCATCCCCTATAGAACCAAGATGCTCTCCTCCAAAAAAAGGAAGCCAGTCTGGTGGTCCCTTGCCATAAACAAACTTTACAACAAAAGGAAGAAACTGTTGCAGAAAAGAGGAAAATCCCAGGATGCAAAAAACTCCATTACCAGCTTTAGTAAGAAGCTGAGATCCCTCATAAAATCCTCCAAAGCTAGTTACGAAAATAAAATTGCCAAAGATTCCAAAGAAAACCACAAGGCATTCTATAGCTATGTCAAGAATCTAAATGGCAATGCTCAGATCTGCTCTGAGTTATAACAGAATGGCATTAAATATACTGATCCCAAGGATATTGCCAATATCCTGGCAGATTGATTCAGTACAAACTTCACCCCCCTCTCACCCACTAAAGGGCCCATCTCAATATCAAAAGATTGCCAAATTCCAGTAATAATGGCTACACAGATAAAAAACACACTCTCCAAAGCTAAGAATACAGCATCCATGGGACCAGATGACATCCCAGGCTGTGTACTACATGGACTACAAAATGAACTGGCACCTCACCTAAGTGTCATGTTTAATCATAACCTCACCTCAGGCTTTGTACCCACTGAGTGGCGCACAGCTACAGTTATCCCACTCCACAAGGGGGGATTCACCTTGGATCCCAGGAACTTCATCCCCATCAGTCTGACTAGCCTGATCTGTAAGGCTATGGAACGTATTATCATGGAACTTATAAACAAAGACAGTGGCAACCTTCAAACACTGGACCCCATGCAGTTTGGGTTCATGAAGGGCTGATCTTGTCTCCTGAACCTGATTGACTTCCTTAAATCAGTCACCAGAGCCGTGGACAAGGGTAAGGTGGTCAACACAGCCTATCTGGACCTCACCAAGGCCTTTGACACCATCCCCCACTCTGGAATCATAGATAAAACTACTAAGCTGGGCATTAATCCCTACATCACTCGATGGGTTGCCAACTGGCTTACTGGCAGAACCCACACTGTAAAAGTAGCCGACTCCAAATCCAGCTCCAGACAAGTGACAAGTAGAGTACCTCAGTGTTCAGTCCTGGGACCGCTCTTGTTTGGCATCTACTTCTCTGAAGTACAGGCCAACACTAAGGGACTCTGGCTAACACATTTCGAAGATGACTGTAAACTGGGAGCCATTATTGAATCCCCAAATGATGTAGATATTCTACAAAAGGACCTTACAGAAACAAATGCTTGGTGCCAGAGCCATGGGCTCAAGCTCAGTGCCAAGAAATGCATAGTTATCCCCTTTGGGAAAAAAATGTACCCATGAATTACCACATAGTTGGCAGCACACTAAACACCGAAAGTGTGATAAGAGACTTAGGGACACAGATGGACAGTAGTCTCACCTTCGATAACCACATCGGCACAACAGTCAGGAAATCCTTCTATGTGGCACACCTCATCACTAAGGGCTTTTCATCCAAAAAAAAATTAGGTCATTGTCCCACTATACTCATCCCTCATTACACCCATTATAGAATACAATGCCCCATTTGGTATGTACCTCTCAAGACATCTGCAACAACTGGAAAAAACACAGAAATACCTCACTAAAAGAATCACAGGCCTAAAGCAAATGTCCTATGCTGACCATCTAAAAAAACTCCACCTATACTCTGTCGCAAATCATCTACTCAAAGGTGATCTCTGCTTAACATACAAGGCCATGCCAAACCCAGAGCTGTTGGATATGCTACACTTAAAGAAATACCAGTCCCTCAGAGACACACGCTCCTTGTCATCACAATGAACAAAACATGGTGGAGGGATAGGTTCCTGACCCAGAGACTCCCCATACTCTGGAATAAACTGCCCATACATGTCAAGCAGAGCGCCTCTTTGGTGATTGGATTGGAGATAGGAAATTCCCCCCTGGGACCACTTCAGTCACCCTGCTAGACTAGGATTCAGGGAACTAAATACTGTGGGAAGAAATAGCCAGGGAATTGTTATGTCTAGGCTTGTATAGGCCCTAGGGATGATAGCCTAGTACCAGCCTATGAACCTATGAACCAGTTCACCTTACTGATTGTATTAAATTGTATCACTCGTATGATGCAGCACCACTTGTTAGTGAGTGTTTTAAATTTGTAGTTTTGAAGAGTTTTCTAGTAAGCAAAGAAACAAAAATGCATGACCCAGTGATGACAAAACTGTCCATTTCAGAACATTTCAACCATAAAAGGCCATTCAAACTTCTGTCATTACAATCCACCAATTTCAGTCAATATGCGCAGTCTCTGCAGAAGTAAAGGTCATGAGAATAATTCCACATTAGAGAGATCAGTAACTAATGAAGATGCTGCGGCTAGCAAACAACTTTATATTTTGGTGTTACATCTACAAATTAAGTGTTTGCTGCCAGTGAAGAGTAAACTGTCTATGTTACATTAAAAATGTGAATAAGGTAGTAATGTTGGAACAGAGAATGGATGGCAAACTGATAAAAGGGTTCATAGCTACTAGGAATTTCATCCAAAGGAGGACACACTCACTACTGCAGCAATCCCATCACCTCCCCTCTACCTTAAAGTACAACACAATCTCATTAATCTATGTGCTGTGGGAGTAGAACCCATAGCCTTCTGCATCAAATGCAAGTACACTACTTGCTGTGTTATCACCAACTGCTAAACAAAACACTTGCTCATTGAAAACAGACACAGCATGAACAGCAGTAAACATATCTTCTCTTGAATTTCACAATTAATTGAAAATGCATTGAAGCTCATAATTCCTTGAAAATTCTCTGACACTTACACTCCATTGAAAATGTACTGAAGCTCACAATTCCTTGAAAATGCACTGACATTTAAAATTTTGGTAGCTGGTGTAGAGGATTCAGATCCTTGTTTCCTGTAACCAAGGTACAGGGTTTGAGCCTCAGGAAATTAACAAACCTGCCATTGCTAACTAGGGCATTTCACACACACACACACACACACACACACACACACTTTATCCTAACCCCTATGAAGTGAAAGGTTAAGCACACACACTCCCTTCAGTCTGATCACTATGGAGTCAGAGTCTAGGCCTACACACAATACTGCTTTCGTCCTAGTCTCCAGGGCATCAGGGACTAAGCACGTGTTTGAAATGTAGGCATTTAAGTTCCTCATACAGAATGCAGAAAAGGAGTAAGCAAGGTCCATGCATTGATGCATGCAGGGGCACCCATACGCAGAGGGAGTTCCTTAAAGAAGAATGCCATTAAGAAGGCAGTAAGCAAGATGCGTGCACCAATACATAAAATATGCTGAAGAAGGGTTGGGGACAGAACACAGAAAGGGGACCTGAATGACTGGGGCAGGAGGGAGGCAGGGTGTGCCTCATTGATGTACCAGAAGAAGGAATGTCCTTTTTTTGTTGTTGTATTTTTGCTGTTTAGTGGAAGAGTTGGGAGAACGGTGCACTGACCTAATTGCAATAAGCTGATCGCTTACAATGTAGCGATCAGCTTATAACAATGAAGTGGCTTTTTTTTTCTTTTCATTTGAGCTGAGGAGGTGGGGTGCTGGTCACTAATACTGACCCATGGAACTGGTTGAAACAGCTATGCTTCTGCATTTAAGCATCTCAGAAACCTCATCAAGGACAACATTAAAATGGATAAACAAAACCTGTTATACCAATGTCCAATATAAACATGCACACACACAAAAAAATGCAAGACATTTTTGCTTGTCACTAACCAAACTGAAACATCTTGGACAAACTACTACATCCTCTCCTTCTACTGCTACCACCAGTGAACCAAAACCATTTCAATTCAACCCCTAGTTTAAATAGACAGCACAAGCACTGATAATTAATGGGTATGCGTGGTATAGATTTTGACACTAATATTGTATCTCATTATGATGGTTTAATGCTCTCTTATAAGGGTTTTAATATTTATTTATAAGTATATTGATAGTCCAATGAGTCACATTTTTCTCATTTTAGTAAGGGCCTCCAGTTTGTTTCTTGTACTAATGCTGACATCTCTGATTTAAAGGTCAAATTTAAACTATTTAGTTGGAAACGTAACTCTAATTGACTTTCAATAATGCACATTCTAAGGTGGAACCATTTGAACATGCATATAAAAAAGAAGTACATATAATCCTCCATTGAATTTTACCTTATCTGTTTTTGAAAGAAGTTGTGAGAGGGATTTTTACTATTTGGTTACATCTCACCAATGTCGACACTACAACTTGACCAAAGACGAAAAGGATGTTTTATTAAATTTAAGACAAGAACCTACATTGAGAGTGATGGTTCCTGACAAGAATAGTGGGATTATGTTAGCTGACAAATCTGACTATATTGGTCACATATTTAATTTGTTACAGGATTCTAACAATTACATTACTGTCTCTATCAATGACATAGGCATTGCTTGCAAAAAGAGTGATTTGTTCCTTGATGAAGCTTTGATGCAGGGAGATATATTTTTGGATAAACAGAAATTTCTTGCTATCTCAAACTCATTAATCCCTGCAGCTTTTGGGATTCCCAAAGTCCACAAGGACATTCTTAACCATCCTTATAGACTGATAGTCATTTCACAGGGTTCGAAAACCTACTCCCTTGGTGTTTACATTGATCTTATTTTGAAGAACTGTCTTTCCTCCATTTATCATGTCCTCAATGATTCTTGGGACTTTTTATCAAAGGTCAAAGAACATTATTTTAGTGATGCATGTAGTTTTGTAACTGTTGATGTGATGGACCTTTGACCAGTATCCCCAGCACTTAGGGTTTAAGTTTTTAACTCTGCTATTGTCGAATTAACTTCCTGGACAGTAACCATATCAGTTTTATTTCAACTCTTATGGAACTTATCCTTTCCAAGAATTATATTTTTTTAGGGCAAATATTTTTGATAGATACAGAGTGTAGAGATGGGTGCTGTGTGTGCCACCATATATGCCAACTTTGTTATATACCGATGGGAAAACACATACATTATTAGTTCTTTTCAAACTCTTTTCAAACTCTTGGCATATTTACTTACATTATTTGGATGACATTTTTTTGCTATGGACTGACTCTTGAGACAGGATTATTGATTTTATTTCATTATTAAATAACTTTACTCCTTTCTGAAGTTCAGTACTATATATGGACTAGTTTCATTACTTAGATGTCCATATTTGGAAGGACAAAGTCCTCCAACAATTTCAGTCATCCATCTACAGGAAACCAACCTTCTCCAATAATTATTTACATTTTATTTACATTTTACAAGTTGTCACTCCATTTTCTGTAAAAATAATAATTTCAAAGGCCATTTGGTGAAAGACACAAGAGTGTGTTCCACATTAGAAATTTTCAAAAAAGAATGCAAACACATTTTGAGCATGTTCTGGGAAAGAGTTTACACTTTAAACCTTTTGGCTCTGGTTAATAGGGTATGAAATATTCTCCATTTTAAGTTCAGACTCTCCAACTATGACTATTATACACCCAGGTGATTTTTCACATTCCAATTCTTTGGTTATCAGATACATTTCTAATTTTAAATCAGTTAAGGATATTGTCCACAAGAATTGGAATATTCTCAATGTGGACCATCAGATTTTTAGTATCCTTGGCGAAACACGTAAAATAGTGTTTAAGAGAGGGCAAAAACAACAAATGCCTATTTGAGTGTCCTTTTTTATACACATCAATTAAACTAAACAAAGGTTCTTGAGGCTCTTGTAAGTGTGAAGCGTGTGGACAATGCCCATTTGTTTTACAATGGGAATCTGTTATCTTGGATAACAGCAGCCATTCTGTTATTAAATTGGAAAATGCTAACTGTGGCACCAGAGGGGTGATGTACATAGCTTTATATTCAAATTGTCCTTATTTCTACATTGGTAAAACAGAGAGCCAGTTTTGTAAGAGATCATATGAACATTGTTGAGCTTTAGCCAAGCAGAACATCAACAACTCCCTCTATAAAAACACCTTTACTTGTCCTGGTAGTGCCAATTTCAAGTTTGGTATTTTGGAAGTTGTTCCTTGCAATGAACAGGGTGGTCCCTGGGAAATTTAAGTAGAAAACAGAGAGCTGTTTTGGCAATGAAAGTTGAATGCTAATGTTTATCCAGGCATTAATGAACATATATCTACTATACCCATTTTAAAACTTAGGGTGATGAAATTGTAAAAAATTGACAATTTTATATTTATTTTAACTGTATTCATTTATAATGCACATTGTATTGTTATCCATTTTTATTTATTGTCTTTTAATTAGGGTCATCTTTAATCTTTATTTAATTCAACAAATTGATTACATGAGTCATGTGATTTGTAAGTGTGTATAAGGAAATACAAATCCTCTTTTAACTCATTCTGAAGAAGGCCTGGCTTTGGGATGAAAGTGATTAACCAGTGTTTGTTGTTTTCAATAATTGTTTTGCTGACTGCTCTTTTATTGGTGATATTTATATTTTTACTTGAACTAGTTTTTCACCCTCTACACTATGCCAACTTTCTTTTGTTTATATAGTGAAACTCACCAAACTGGGCGTAAATCCCTACATGACTAGCTGGATTGCCAGCTGGCTCACAAACAGGACCTAGGAAGTCAGGAACAGTGAGACCACCTCCACTAAGAGTCCAGCCACCAGTATGATAACTCAGGGCTCCATGCTGGGACTGCTCCTATTTGGCATCTAGTTCTCAGAGGTAAAGGATAATGTCAAGGGATTTTGGCTGACCAAGTTCACAAATGACTGCAAATTGGGAGCTATCATAGAATCTCCCTATGACACAAACATCCTACAAGAGGAATTAACACAGACAAATGACTGGTGCCAAAGTCAAGGACTAAAACTCAATGCCAAGAAATGTATTATAGTGTCTCTTGAGAAAACCGCCACCCAAGCTAATTACTCCAGCAATAAAAACATCTCTAAGAGTTGACCTGGTAGTCAGGGATATAGGAACATATGTAAATGGCAGTCTGGCTTTTGACCAACATGTGGCCAAGGTAGTCAGAAAATTATCCTGTGTTGCCTAACCTAAGTAAAGGCATGGCATCCAGGTGTAAGGAATTCATAATACCACTTTATTTAGCCCTTATCAGACCCATCATTGAATATAATGCCCCTTTCAGTATGTATCTGACCAGACATATGCAACAGGTAGAATGCCCACATAGGTTCCTTATCAGGAGAATCCAGGGTATTAACACATTATCCTGTATGGACTGCCTTAAAGCCCTATCTCTGTACTACATCTCCTACTCATTACTGAGAGACAATTTATTACTGATATGCAAGGCATTCTCAGATCCAGCTCTGATGGACCTTTTACACATCCACAAAATGAACAGCATCAGAACCATTAGATCCAAAGATTTAAGTTTTGCATGTGACATAATTAACACATGTTGCTGAGACAGATATGTGTCTCAGAGGATCCCTATGCTCTGAAACAGGCTCCCATACATGTGAAGCAGATTCTATCCCTAACCCTATTTAACTGTAACCTTGACCAATGGATGGGTAATCAGAAATTTGCCGCTGGACTGGCCACCATGTTTCTGGTAGAGGCAGATAGTAATGCCCAAACTAACACCCCCCCCCCCACATAACCTCTAGAAACCTCCTAACATAGCTCTCCTAATAAATGTCCATGATCCATAGGGACACAGTTGGGTTGGGTTACATGCCTAAGCTTATAAAGGGCCTGGTGGTCGTTAGCTGAGTGCATAACTGTGAACCTATGAACCATGTAACAATAACAACTCACTTCATTCTCACCACCATCCTGTCCTAACCAATCACATTCTTTCTCCCAGTCTCTACCTATACTTTAAGTAAAGTTCTACCGAACCTAAAACTAACCTGTCTGGCTGCCAATCAAATTCCAACAGAATACCAAAAATAGCAGATGATATCTTGCCTTTCCTTGTATCCATGCTGATAAACTAGTCTATATTTGACAGATACATCTTATTCATCCAAAAAAAAAAAAACTATATAATACCACTCAGCAGCAGATCGACAGAGTTTTCCATCTAGAGACCTACTGCTACCCTATCCCTTCTGTCAAACATACTAGAAAAATGCATCTACACAGTACTTATGCAGTTCCTTTACTCTAAAGCCTTCTCTCCAAAACCCAACATGGTTTTAGACCTCAACACAGTACTGCCATTGTTTTCCTCAACTTCACCAGTATCATAAACCAACACAGAATGATGGCAACCTGGTATCTTATCTATTCTTGGATTTATCAAAAGCATGAAACACTATATCCCATCAACATCTTTTTATTGAACTTTCTTCCTTTGGCCTCACCCAGTCCTTTCTTTCATGGTTCCACAGCTGTCTGATGGACAGACAAGCATTCAAATGGAAACAAAATCTTTCTTCCTTCATAGTAGTCAGTGCTGGCAAACATAAGGAACAATGTTAGGCCTCTTTTATTCAACATGTTTATAAACAGTCTAAATACGGCCAACCACCTCGCAAGAATAGCTCAATAAGCTGATGAATCAACCTCTTCATGTGCAGCGTTATCACTACTGACATTTCAGGACATCACACAAAATTATTTTGCTGCTATTAAAACTTGGCTAAGAGATGCAAATCTACATTAAAATCCTAAAAGAAATGTATTCTCTTCACTCCCAAGCAATACCAAAATGAAACACAATCATAGGAAATAACCTCATCCAACAATGCAAAAATTTAAACCTTACCCCCCCCCCCAAAGAAAAAAACTTCTGGGCATTCTAATGGACAATGATGCTGAGTTTGACAAGCACATATTGCAAGTCATTAAAAATATATACCAAAAACTCTGCTCCTCTTATATAACAAAACATTACCTGACAGCCGACAAAAGGTAAACAGTAGATCTATCTACCTTTGTCCATACTATGTGCATCATCTAGTCTTGTAAGTCTAAATGTTAAACTGAAAGTTAAACATTCTGCCTGTTACAACAAAGAGGCCAACTTTACTGCCAAACTTGCATATAGGACTCATCAGTGGACAGCATTTACTGAAAGATCACCTAAACTATGTCGTTGTGCTCAGGATTCTCATCTGGGTTGCTCCATGTCCCTTTGTCGTCTCCTACTCCCTGCCTACCCCTTTACAATCTCTGTCCCATTCAGTAGAACAAACCTTACTACCTCTCCTCATCAGTTATCTTAGTTTCTAATTCATATTTCAATTTCTTACTGTCATCCTCACCGTATCCATCTCCTTCAAATACTCGTCTCTGCTCTTGTATGCCCAAGTTCGAGTAATCTTACTCCTATTATCCTTGACTCACCAGCGGTACAGTGCCTCTCTAACTACATACTGAGTAATGTTTCACACTTCTTAGCTTAATTTTATTTATTTCTAACAGCTATACTGTAGTCCTTCTTATAAGTCGTATCTAATGTCTGCTTGTCATATTCATCGCACATGAAATGTTTGCATACCGAATGTTGTATACTTAGACATTAACATAATGTATAACGCAGTTGTGCACAACCTTTTTGTAGGGAGGGCCACTACATGAATTCTTGATGCATCTGTGGGCCACCTCAAAACATAGGAAGTCATTATGAGTTAACAATAGGTGCAGGTGACTGGCATTTTTACTTAAGGCACCAGTCATGAAATTGCCTGTTTTCTACATCAGCTTTGCATTTAACTTTATTCTGACTTGCAGCCATGACTTATTACAAACTCTTGCAGAAAGTTACTACTGTTTACAGACTACAAGTTCTAAACAAGAAAGAATAATTACTTCCATGGCTAAAATTAGAGGTGTGGGCAACTGCAGAAAATTAGGTAAGTAAGCACATGCTGGAAAGTTTGCATGACTGGAGTAAGGCATAACATTTTTCTACTTTTTGTAATTTTATGGTTACTCTCTGGGGGCTGGATGGAATTGCATGGTGGGCCTGCTTTTGCCCACAGGCCAGACGTTGTGCACCAGTGGTATAACACCACATTTACCTTTATATAGTGCCACTGCAGAACAATGGCCTGTTTGTATCTAGATGTCTTAAGAACTATCTGTTTAATGTAACTTTGCAAATAATTTATTTTTTCGTGAGTATTTTAAATGTATCTGGTAGAACTTTTCACCCCAGGAATGCACTGAAAATTTACTTTTTCCAGTTGGACTTTTCCAGTCAACAGAGATAATTAAAAATAATGCTGCAGTACCTCAGGTGTCTCCATGTATGACTGACCATGAACTGTTCCTATTCTCTGTGTATATTTTTATATAGACATAAGTATTGTGAAATACAGAAGCAAGACCCCGAGTCATGCAGTGTAGTATGTGTGAGTGTACCTTTTTAAAGATATTTTATTAGATGTCATCTGTTGATCAAAGTGCCGCTGATGGACCAGTAGAAGAATAATGACACCTACTGCTTCTGATTCTGTACACATACAGGATTCACGAAGCCTCCGTGTAAGAGTTATAACTCTTACACGGAGGCTGCAGTTAAACTGAGTGATGTCAGCATGCTCTGCATATTCATGAGAGCATGCTGAATCACACCCAAGTCGAACACGGCCGTGTAAGACAGTAGGGGGCGTGTCCGTAGGCTGATCCCTGCAAGCGGACACGCCCCCAGAAGTGTAAAAGTGTCCAAAGTACACACCCACAACAGAGTCCACGCAAATGTGAATAAACACAACACAACACATGCCCCTACAGACTATTAAACATAAAAGAAATATAAATGTACATGTCATTTTTTTTTAAATTGTAAAGATGTTTAACCGTGAGTGCGCTTGCTTATGCTGGCATGCCAGAAGCGCAGCTACAGTTAGCAGTCAGTGTGAAAGCATATAAGAACTACATATGCAAAATAAGCCAGGAAGCAATAGCGAGCGGTAGAGATGCCGGCTGCAAAGCAGGCATTCATGGTTCGAGCCCCACAACACAAATTTTTTTTTCCAAAATAAGCAGGAAACAAGTCCCTGACACATATATGTACACATAAATCAGAATATATGTAAAATGCAATGTAATAGCCTATTTATATTGAATAAATGTGAGCCAAGAAATTAATATAAACTGCCAGATATGCCCATAGCTGAGCTACAGTTCAACAGAGTGAGATTATGTGGCCGTAGATAAGCATAGGTTTAACTGGTGCAAAATGA
>NC_056733.1:1229987812-1230020312 GCF_019279795.1 Protopterus annectens
ATTCTTGTAAAGGGGGGATTTTTATAAAAAAAAAATTTTTAAATCAAAAATTTCCCTTCCCCCAAGTATAATCATAACGCATTCTTAAACTATGTGAGAAGTCTAAAAGGGAATGTCCAGAAATGTGCAGAACTGGCTGTAGATGGGATCATGCATACAGCACTGGAAGATATTGCCAATCTGCTGACAGATTCAGCACAAACTTCACTCTCCTATCCCCACCTACCATATGCCAAACCATACCTGACACCAGCCCTCTGCCTAGTATCTCTACTGAACAGGTCATCTCAGCACTCAACAAGGCCAAAAACATGGCCTCAGTGGGACCAGATCATATCCCAGGTTGTTTACTGCACAATCTAAAACAAGACCTAGTGGACCCACTTGGCATTATCTTTAATCATAACTTGAGAACTGGCTATGTTCCTGTAGAATGGAGAGCAGAAACAGTAAAACCCTGCAAGAAGGGGGACAATCAACTGATGCTGAGAACTACAGACCCATAAGTTTAACAAGCCTCAACTACAAGGACATGGAAAGAATTATAATGGATCTTATCTACAAGGATATACTGTATATGACCTCCAAATGCTGGACCCAGCCAGTTTGGCTTCATTATGAGTAGATCATACTTATTAAACCCGGTAGACTTCTTTGAGAATGTCACCAAAGCCATGGATGAAGGTAAGACAGTGCACACAGTCTATTTTGACCTTGCCAATGTTTTTGACACAATTCTCCACTAGGCATCATTAAGAAAATCTCCCAGATAGGGATGAACCCTTATGCTACTAGATGGGTACCCAACTGCCTCACCGACAGAACATACTCTGTCAAAACTGGTGACCCCACCTCCACCAGTAGACCCATCACCAGTGGAGTGCCACAGGGGTCTGTGCTGGGCCCCCAACTGTTTGGCATCTATTTCTCAGAAGTCCAGGCCAAAGTAGATGGCCTTTGGCTCACCAAGTTCGCTGATGATTCCAAACTGGGAGCAATCACTGAGTCCCCCAATGATGTCAACATATTCCAAGAAGGGCTAATAAAAACAAATGATTGATCCCAAAGCCATGGTCTAAAACTAAATGCAAAAACATACATTATTATTCCTTTTTGGCAAAACAGAATTCCCTACAAATTACAATATTGACAACATCCCCATGAGCTCCATCCCAGTGATGTGAGACTTGGAAAAACAGGTTGATAGCAATCTGAACTTTGACAGCCAGGTTTCAACAGTGGTAAGGAAAGCCTTCTACAGGGTGCACATCATAAGCAAGGGCAGAGCATCCAGATCAAGGGATGTTATAATTCCACTGCACTCGACCCTCATCAGACGATTAATAGAGTATAATGTATTACCCTTTTGCATATACCTCAGCAGACACCTGCAGCAGATGGAGAAACCTTAAAGTTTTCTCACTATGAAAATACAGGGACTCCAAACCATGACCTGTTTGGACAGAATGAAAGCCCTGTCACTTTACTCTGTATATTATAGGCTGCTATTCAAGGAAAAAAAACAGTTACCAAATAATATGGAAATAATTTATTCTTCAAATAAATACGATGACAGGTAAAAAACAAGATAAAATCCAAACACTGTATTGTAAGCACTTTCGGATGACTACCCTATCTTCAGCAGACAGATGAAGATACAAACAAAAAGCATTTTAAACTATAATTGACCAATCAGTGTTCAGTATTTAACCCGCCTTTTCTTTAAGGCTGGCTTAATAGGAATGACTTCATTGAGACCAGGCTGTCTATGTGCTGTCAATTCTATAAGCCATTTAGCCTCTTCACATTCTGTTCTGTTAACAGTGTCACCCCCTCTGTTTCCTTGAGGTATAAGGCTAATAACCTGAAATTTAAATGCATGTCCTGAAGCAGCTAGAATGTGTCTGTAAAGTGTATTATGTTCATATTTGAGCCTAATAGCTGATACATGATTCAAAATCCTAGTTATTAGCATGCAGTTGGTTTTGCCTACATAATAACTACTACAGAACTGACATGTGGCTAGGTATATCACGTTCATGGAGCTACAATTTGCATTCATTACAAAATTATAAATTCTACCTTTATGGAGATGGGTGAATGTAGTCGTGGAGCTGATATAACTAGATGCCTTGCAAGAACCACATGGCCTTGTCCCTTTTCTCATAGTCATCTGTCTAGAAACTCTACCACCCTCTCTATTAAACAAATCCTGAAGGTTCTTATTCCGCCTGAACCCAAATGACAGTGTAGCCCCTCCAATAGTAGACAACTTCTCATCTGAAGTAAGTATTTGCTAATTATTTCTAATAATATCACAGATGCCATGTATATTGCTACTATAAGTGAGCATGAGCCTGGGGCATCTATTTGATGAATTACCAATGGTGGAAAAACTCCTATCAGCTCCACCTGAACTAAACCATGGTCACATTTTACTTTGCCTATGAACCTTCTGTCTGGCTAGAGTCTGCCCCACTTGCAGTTAATTATAACCCCTATCCACAAAATGATCTTGTAACTCATGTATTTATGTTTCAAAATCGTGCTCTTCAGTACATAACCTGGAAATCCTATCCAATTTACCCTTAATAATATTATTGAAGGTGAATTAAGGATGCATGCTGTCTCGTGCTAGCAAGCTATTTTTCCAACATTGCTTTCTGAAAAGTGTTGTATTAAAGCCCCTTGCATCTTGTATCAATCTGATGTCTAGAAAATCTATCTCTGTAGTTGAATGCTTCATGGAGAATTTCAAGAACATGGTAGATGTACCCATATAGTTGATGAAGCCAATTAGCTCTGCCTCATTCCTCCCCACAACAAAAAAATATCATCCACGAATCGCATTTAAAGATGTATTTTATCCTTCCATATATTCTGTTCCCCTAATACATATTGCTTTTCCCAGAATACTAGGACTAAGTTGGCATAGGTGTTCGCACAGGGGGTGCCCATGGCTACCTCCTGTGTCTGCCTATAATAACATCCTTCACATAGAAAACATTATATTCCAGGACCATCCTCAACATCTCTGTCATCAATTTAAGCTTATCCTCCCCTATAATACTTGATTCCTTGAGCAACTGTGCTATGGCATCTATGCCATAGTTGTTAATGATCACAATGAAAAGACTCTATCAGGTGTTACCATTATATACTGTCTAGCCTCCTTTGCTTCTACAGTCTCCGTTAATGTAGTTAAAAATGTCCTGAATCTCACAGTATCTCTGTAAACTCTGTTGTACATGGTCTCAACAAACATTATAACCATATGGACATATTTTCGGTGATCCATCCCCTTCCTGAGACAATGGGTCTTGGGGGGGGGGGGTTAATAGGGTCCTTGTGCATCTTCGGGAGAGCTTTAAAAACCGGTGTCACTGGATGTTCTATCCATAAAAAATCAAATAGCTCTCTATCCATCATTCCTTCTGCTAGCAATCTCTTCAGGACAGTTATAACTTCAGAAATAATCCCTTTTAGGGTGATGGGAGAAATGTGGGTATAAGTCGATATGTCAGACAACAATTCTGACAACTTATATGAATAGTATTCTCTATCCAAGATAACCACTGCTCCTCCCTTATCTGAACCCTTGATGATAATGTCTTCATTACTCTGCAGATCTTTCAATGCCTGCCGCTGAAGATTACAGAAGCTCCTTGTATGTCTAGTAGTTAGATAATTTAAAATATCCTGCTCACAAACCTTTATAAAATTATTAACAGCGTGATTAAAAATCAGTGCAAAGGTGCTAGGATGCCTTAGTGAAGTGTGGCCCAAAGAGACAGCCTGATCACCAAACATATTCCTAAGCATCAAATTCTTGACAAATAATACAAGATCTAAAATGACATCACTAAAAAACAACTTTCAACACTAGGTACAAATGTTAACCCTTTGTTAAGTATAAACAATTCATCACCAGAAAGTACTTGTTTAGATAAATTAAAAACAATACTATGATCAGTCACTTTCATATTATAGGCTGCTGAGCGGTGCCGTGCCTGGCCTATAGGGCAATCTCTAGCCGTGCTGTAAAAGAAATTCTGCACATCCACAAGTCAAATGGCTCAAGATTCACTTGCTCTAGAGATCTTAACCTAGTTTGTGACATTAACAGAGCATGCTGAAGAGACAGATCTGTCTCCCAGAGACTGACACTTCTCTGGAATAGACTCCCAGTTCATGTGAAACAGAGCTCCTCACTGATCCTATTCAAAGACGACCTAAATAATTGGGCAGGAGACAAGAAATTAACCCCTGGGGTGGCAGCCATGTCCCTCATGGACAGGGCTAGTCAGTGTTGATCACAGACCTGCTCTGTTCATAAATTTCTTCTGCAAACTACAAAAAAAAGAACAAATGTGGATACTTGGGTTTATCATAAAGGCTTGTAAAGGCTCTAGGGCTGCTAGCCTAGTAACCTCCTATGTTCCTTTGAACCTATATGTTAATGTAGTGAAACTTCATTCAGTAGACTGACAGCATCAACTGGCAGGATTTCAGTCACACCACCGTATAGTGAACAAACCATTAGTGACTGGCATTGTGCTTGTGTGTGTGCTATACTACTAACTTGCATGTCTCATAGATAGGTTCATAGGTTCATAGATTAGTACTAGGCTAACTGCCCTTGCGAGCCATTTTAAGCCTAGCCAATTATCCCCTGTGAGATTCAAACCCTGTACCTTGTGTTTGTAAGGCATCATTGCGTCCCTTTTTAATTTTTGTGCAGACTCTGCACTGTTTGCTAAAATAAATGTTATAGTTTTGCCCTGCTATGACATGCTGAGCAACGCATTACCTTTTACAGCTTCATATGTTTATAAATATGTGTTAGGCAGTCATTCTGCAGACCATTACAAGTTTAGCCAAAAACTATTCAATAGCTTCCTCTAGCCTCAGGAACTGCAAGACGAGGTGGATCAGATGGGAATTTGGTGTTGCTCATCTAGTTATCTAGGTTTATCTTGAATGTGGCAGGGGTATTGTTCTACTTAGCATGTAGGGGAAGTCTGTTCCAATGGCGAGGGGTGGTTGGAATATGAATTAATCATCCCATTATGTCCAATTTATCTGCTGATGAAAGGTTTAGCAGGTTTAACTGATTATTTGAAGTACCTGTTCTTTCAAGGAATAGGAGCTCAAAGTGGGTTGAATCATTTGTGGCACTGAAACCTAGACACACACTCCTTGAAGGCGTCGATGAGAGACTGAGTACAGAGAGAAGGTTGCCAGTCTTTCCTGATAACTAAAATTTATGAGAACATTGATCTTTTTAGTTAATAATCTCTGAAGTTGCTCATTTTAAGTGACATGTTTCAACAAGTACATGACAAAATTCAATAATGGATGCAATACAAATAAAGAGAATTTTCTTTGATACTGGGTGACAGGCTGTGGATGTTTTAATGCTATGTCCATTGTCCCTACTCAGCAGTGCAGTCCATGATTCAGAGATTACACTGCAGATCTCCATCTGTATACCCAGTGGAAACATTGAGCTTAGTAGGTATTCTGTAGATTATGTTTCTACTCCACCACACAAGGGCAGATTTAAGGATCACACTAGTACACTGACTGTTGTTTGGGAAAAGCAGGAATTTGGTGCAATTGAGGGTCATGTTTATATTATATTATATATTTATTTATGTGTCATTGGTAATTATGCTTTACGAGCTTTATATGAAAAATTTGGTAAGTAGTATGCAGTGATATTGAATTGTCTTAGTAAATGATTATGCTGAAAATTAGGATAACATTGTGTATGATGTGGGAGTTCAGTGTTGCCTTGTAGTGCTCTGTTGTGTTTGCGGGCACATGGGACTATTTGATGATGTCTTGGTATTTCTATTTTACTGGAATACATATGTGGTGTGGTGCAGTGGTGCGTGCGTGTGTGTGTGTGTGTGTGTGTGTGTGTGTGTGTGTGTGTGTGTGTGTGTGTGTGTGTGTGTGAGTGTATGTGTATATGTATGTGTGCTTGTGTGTGTGTGTGTGTGTGTGTGTGTGTGTGTGTGTGTGTGTGTGTGTGTGTGTGCGTGTGTGTGCGTGTGTGTGTGTGTGTACGTGTGTGTGTGTGTGTGTGTGTGTGTGTGTGTGTGTGTGTGTGTGTGTGTGTGTGTGTGTGTGTGTGTGTGTGTGTGAGTGGGGTACAGCTCCACTGGAATGGACTCTGCAAAAATTTAAATGGCAAGGTATTTTGTTTTTTGAGCCATGAAGATGCATTTTTGGAATGAAATGCTCATGCTGCTTCATCATGCAAGTAATTACCATCCTGGCATATGGTTGTCAATGATCCATTCAGTGATCAGCATTGTGCAAGGGGCAGAGCTTAGTCAGCAGTTTAAGGAAGTACACAGACAGCAATGTGTCGATGTGGGTGTGGCTTGGTGGTTGTCCCTCTTGGAGAGGGGTAATAGGTGCAGTGCTGAACATGGTAACAAGGTTAAAATTTGGCTAGGTTTGTATAGTAACTTCCTATGATCCTATGAATAGCTGACATTGTCTGCACATAAATCTGTAATGGACAATTAAAATGCAGCCTCCCATATGAAAAATCTAAGATGAAATAGCAAACTGCTTAATTAACTAAATACTTATCTAACTATTAAATTAAGGAACAACTAAATACAAATATTGCTGAGAAAAGTGCCTCCAGGGGAGTAGAGATGATACATGGATACATATAAGCATTTTGTCAGCTCTCAGCAATACCATCCACCTCTCAGCATGCAATAACAAATTTCGTAATATTTCTAAATTCATTTCTTTAAAAAATGTCTATCAGTGCCTTTAGGCCAAGATTATCATTGAGAAGTATTTTGGAACCAGACTACTTACCCAGTTAACAATCACCCAATTAATATGATAAATAAATAAAACAAATAAATAAAAGTAAGGCTTTTTCCTGTATTTACTTCTTTTTGATCTCTTTTTGGAACATTTACATTGTGTACTGACAATGTATGACAGCAGGCAGCAAGTATATTTTAGCACTTTGTGATGATGTTCTGTTGGTTTTGTTACCCTAGCCTGAGAGTGTTACCAGAGACTGATTGCATTAAGCTTTTTCTCATTGTCCATCCTTGTAATAACGTTAATGAAGGGTTAATTGCCCACATGAAGATTTCAGTCCCTCTTAAACAGTTAACACCTCCCTTTCACTGGCAAAAAGAAAAAAAATATTAAAATATTAGGAACACAAGCTATCGGTCACTATTTACTACTAAATATTTTTTAATTTTAAGAAGCCTTTGTGTGTGTGTGTGTGTGTGTGTGTGTGTGTGTGTGTGTGTGTGCGCGCGCTTGTGTGCGTGTGTGTGTAGCAGTTTCCTGAATTCCTCCTGTACTTTTTACTCAGGTATTAGTGCCTACTCTACCCCTTTTATAGATTCATAGGTAAGTACTAGGCTAGCTGCCATTTTAGACAATTTTAAACTGAGCTGTTTTCCATTTTTGTGCTAAAATTAACCTATCCCATTTGGTTAGGGATTGGTCTTACCCATCCATTGGTCAATAATTATATATTAATTATATATTACCCTGAATGGGGACTCATGCATGGAGTAAAGCATTTAGTTGCTGCCTCTGTCTATTAACAGTACAGGGGTGGTCCCAGGGTAAATGTTATGCTTCTCATCCAGAGATCCAAGTTCCACTTGCTTATTTATTTATTTACTGGCATTTGATTACCAGGAAAGTCTGACTGGGTAGAAGCCCATTTTCAGCAGAGGCCCAGGGAAAAAAGCTCCAAAGTATTACAAAACATTTTAAAAATAATAATTTTAGTCTTTTAAAATAATCCAAAAACAAACAGTTTAAATAATTATGCCAAATTAGACATAATATGAAAACATTGGTTAAGAATAGATACAAGTTATATGACAATGATTTACTAGTTAGAGACATTTTTGCCAGTTTACAGAGAAATTAAAGGGAAGCTAGTATAATGCAAACAAGAAATGCAATATGAAGTGAGAGAAAAGCAGGCTTATGGTATATTTAGAGACAGAGCATTCCGAAGTTATACAGATATTGTGGTGTTTTATATTTTTATCATTCTTCCCAATATTTTGTCTCCATCCTGCATTAGCATTCTACTCTTTCTGGATAAAGAAATTGCATGTTTTTAAATATTTTCCTTCTAGGAGGTGCAAGTCTATTTAGGATATACAGGAAAGATGTATTGAATTAATATACAACATCATCTAAGGGGAGGATTTTTAGGAAGTTCCAGGTAATAGCTGATAGGTTAGTAATGAACATTTCTGGGTTAAAGTTAGAATGGTTGCACGGTGTTTTGTAAACATGCTGATTAAGTGAATGTGTGAGATGTCTGCTTGTATAGATTGGGAGGTGATCACTGTGGAAGTCAGGCACTGTACCTGAGGTGGTATATTTGCTAGGGTCTAATTCTAGGATCCAGTTTAATAAGGAATTTGATGTCTTGCTATAATGTGTGGGGCTATTAATTAATTGTGTGAAATCAAGTAAGTTCATTCTAGATGTAGAGTAGTTTATTTCCAACCAACTGACATTCACATCAGCTAGTAGTATTATTTCTTATAGAATTTTTATGGCTATACAGTGTAGGATATCTTCCAGTATAGCTGTATTGTAGCAAGGAGGGATGCAAAGAATAGTAATACATATATGTTTATAATTGTTTCGTTTCAGGAAAGTTGTAAGAAGCTCTGCTGTATTGAATTTTAGTATTAATTTTTTAAGAAGGGAAATGTGGTAGTTGCTGTGAAATATTAAGACAATAAAAATGCACTTCAGTATGGAAAGTGGTGAACTTTGTTTAATGTAGATGGGGAGCATGTTCCAGTGTAGCATTATCCTCTGCAAGATGTACCTGTCCTTTCAAACTGGTCTGCTGATGTTGCAGAAGAGGTTTAGATCCCTAGACTGAGTATTTCTGATATATCTGGACTTTCCGATGTGTAGTAAATGCATCAGTAATAGGTCAGAGCATGTCTTGTATGCCACACATGTCACCTCTTAGCAGTTTGTAGGATGCAGTGTTATGATCATTATTAACTCTAGAATGAATCACTGTGTAGTAATGAGATGTCTTCCTTTCCACTTTCCCTTTGACAAACAGTACTTTTTTACAGACTGGTCAGAAATTAACACTTGACCAAGCAGACTATGGCCAATTTAATTACTTCTAGTTTTAAATAACAATAGACCATCTATCTTAAATACTTTTTGTAAAGTAAAGAAGGACCATGCTATAAAACTAATGAACAACCATATAACATAAAATTCAAAAATGTTTGAATTACATAATATTGATGCCAAATGATTGAAACCCAAAGCAACAAATATACATAAATAAATTAATAAACCATATTTTATGCAGGCCCTTGGTACCAACCCTACAACCCCTGCAAGTTATATATTCCAAGACTGCTCTATGGTAGGGAAAGGACAAATTACCGCTCCCCTGCAGTAGTGAGACCTCCCCCAACCTGATACTGACATTTTCTGAAATCATGAGATTTTGATATTTTGAAAGTTCAAATAAATAAATGGCTACAAAAGTTGACTAGTGTTGATAAGGTAGAGGGTAATTTTAATTTTTAAGAAGGTGGCAACATGAGGTTTTATCTCTTGTCAAGTTTGTAAAAGTGAGAGGTGCCACTGGCAAAGAGGTACACTGATACCTTAGCAAACTGGTATTGACCTGATGGGAAGATTGCTTATACAGGATAAAAAAGCAGTCTAAAATCCAGAATTTTTCAAAAATACTAGCAAAAAGGACAGACGTCAAGTCTCTATAGAAGACAGTCGGTGGTAATATCCAAAAAGAGAAAACAGATAAATTTAACTAAAATGAAAAAAACACCTGCAATTCTGATGAGAGAACAATGCCAGTTTGTACTCACCATGGAGAAACAACTGAAAAAACTAAAAATAAATTAATGACTAAAAAAATCAGGAAGCTGAGGCAGTGTGGTGATGTGATACAGAGAATACACAGGGTCAGAGGTTTGAATACAGAGACTGTGTACCCATGCCTACACAGCATATGTGTAGAAGAAATGATTGGAGCTACAGAAGGTTGCTATATAGAATAATCCTCATTCTAATGTATAATTAAATTCCAGACATTTATGAGAGAAAAATCAAATGTGTGAAATCCAGTTAATGAATCTTTTTTGATGAATAAGGAAGTCCCTTTCAAATCTGAAATTGGTTTATGTATGTACCCCTCCTCCCACCCACTACTAATAATTTCAAATTTTTTTCACATAAGCTAGTACATTTTTCTTTACTCCAGTACTAGGCCAAGTGGCATAAATGTGAGAACAGTGCTCTTGCATGGAGGATGCAGGAAGAGTTGCCATTTACAAAAAAGGTATATAAATATGTGGTGTTTTGTGAAGTTTGTATTGTGATGAATTTTCAGTCAATTAATTTTAGATGTTTGATTTCAATCACACGACCCTCAATCTTTTTTCACTGAGTCTACTGCTGTTCACTGTTGGCAGGTTGGCAGTTCATCAGCACCAGAGATGAACACATAATTTATATGAAGGTTTCTTAAGATTTGTTTAGGAAACTGATTTGACTCCAAATTATGAGGACAAGCAGATCGAGACCTTAAGACAGGGTAAAGAGTCACCCTAAGTGCAGGAAGAGAAAAACAGAATGTAGAACATTTTCAAAATAATCTATCTAGAAGTCAGTGAAAAACAAGAGTGTCATAATGAGGACAGAAACTAAGCAAGACCACAGTCTGCAGATAATGACAGATTCACAGTGCAGTGGTAGCAGTAGGCTAGTATTGGACAGGTTGTAGAACAAAAGGGCATGGCAGCACATCATAGTGATGGAAGTCCAAGTCCCAGACAAAAGCCTGATCCCACCTGAATAACCCATAAAAGACTGGACAAATCCGAAGTTAGCAGTGAAGTTGAAAAGGTAACTGGTTGCATTAATTGTAAGAGTTGTTGGATGACGTCCCCCTGTGTAGGCCAGCCACATGGCATGACTGTGTGCATACATACACATACACATCTGTATCACAGGCAGGTCACCTCCAGAAACACACAGCACCTCTGCATAGCCCATCTATTAGATACCCCTCCAAACACACACATGATGTCAACTGTATGGCCCAGCTAGGTCTCTGGAAAACCCACACCACACCCTGTGCATATGATGATACCTGTGCCACATCCCTGTCATCCATACCATCGATATAGGGACATGCTAATATGGGTCTGATGCACAGGGTGAATATAGTACAGTGTAGCTATGTAATACTATGTAAGGTGATGTATGCTTGCATTTCTTATGGGTACACATACAGGTGTATGTACTTTATTAGCCAGGATGCATTACTGCTGTTAGTACCACTGACTGAATGTAGTCTGACATGCTGTATTTTGTTAGTGTTCCAGGTGTCTGCGTGTCTGCAGGCTGTGGCCCTGCAGACATTCCTAAGAGGGAGTATGGCAGACTGGGAATACATCGACCGTGACATAGACAAGGTGCAGCTTTATATGTACATGAACCAGGTGTGCATGCATGCAACAGTGTGTGAGGGACACTGTTGTCAGACTGTGTCGCCTTGCATACATACCCCTTGTCACTGACAGGTAGCTTTCAAACATGTTAGCTCAGTGTTGTGTACTACCACAGGATCATACATATAGAACAGGTTACTGCAGTACTGTCAGCAGGTACCTCACAAGTGTAGCCATTACATTAACTGCAACAGATTCACTTGTCAACACCTGTTGACCTGCCATTTCTTTACCATACACTCAACTCTGATGCAGTTGATGAGGGCATGCATGATACTGTGTACGACAGGTCTGTGGTATGTATTCCTGAGTCCACTGGGTGGAACAGGGAGATAAAATGGTATATCCTTTGCATACACACAGTAAGGACTGACACATGGGATGTGCAGACAGTAATATAAACACAGTTGGTAATACACAGATTAGTAAACCTACATTTCCACCATTATGTACAGTACTACTACATACACATGATATGCCCCACATAGATTATGTGCATGGGACATAACACACTACCTCTTACAACACATAGGATGTGGACTCATGTAGTGCTCCTACAAGTCTGGATAAGTGCTAGTGTAGCAGACGTTGTATCAGCATGATGTTTCAGGCAGGTATGATGCATGCTGCTGACATGTTCATAGTTTCATAGGTTAGTACTAGGCTAACTTCCCTTATGGGCCAGTTTAAGCATTGTCAATTACCCCATGTCAGAATTAAACCCTGCACCTTGTGTTTCTAAGGTAAGCACCTTAACCATTACGCCAACCTTCCACCCCATGTGTGTCACTACCCTCACTGTGGCCAATTTGGCAACAATACCACATACATGGGCTTTGTTAAGGGACACAGACCACATATAATTTGCCATAAAAAGTTCTAAGCTTGTTTCCTGCCTTTCCTGTAAGTAGTCTAGTCCAGATACAGCTTTGATGTTTCCAAGACTGTTTGTAAGCATCTGAGCAGTGCCAAAAGTCTGCTCTTCAATTCTTCCCTTAGATCTTCTAGTTCTCTCCTCTCCTATACAGGGTATTTAGAGACAATTAATGTTAGAAATGTTTGGGATTATCAAAGATTAGTAAACAATCTTGTGCAGGAGTTATATAGAAGTAAGATATATATATATATATATATATATATATATATATATATATATATATATATATATATATATATACACTAAGTGGTTGTTTGACAAAGAAGCTGATGCATGAAATGGACTAACAAATTATACTAAAGCAGCGACTTGTTTAGATATTTTTAAAGGCAGCCTTGACACTAATTATGAGAATGATTGTTTTGTTATATAGATGGACATCATTGTCATTGCCTGTAATATCTGGATGTATGCATGTAGATTCTCCTGCTAGTGCAATGACTGGCTCCTTCCTCAAGTCTTTGCTTCTCTTCTACTATTGTACACTTTGTGGTGATAAAAAAATCTTCCTTATTACTTGGTACACCTATGAAATAGATAATTTTTGTCCATTAGCTGTAGTTCACATTGTCTTTCAAGCTATCTTTTTGGTCTATTTGTCTCTTTTTATCAAGTACAACCTCACAATTTACTCCATCTCTGCCTACTTCTCTTTTAGACTTGCCTTGTGCTGGTGACCGTTCCTTCCCTCTAGTCCTTATCAGAACAGTCACACATTTACCTTTTCACAATCAGAGTTAATATGCACAAATTGCAGTCTTAACAATTTATACAGTATCCCATTTTCTGTGGAATATACTGACACTGCTTTCTAGCCAAGTGTATAAGTTCATAGTTTCATAGTTTAGTACTAGGCTATCTGCCCTGAGGCATTTGTAAGCCTAGCCATAGTGATGTGGCTTTCGCCACCCCATGAAATGGTACAAAAAAATGCACAGAATAGATTTAGAATACTGTGCCTCTGACTAGTAGTGACACAGTGAAGGTCCCCTTATATAATAGAATTAGTTTACTGTGCCCCTGTCTACTAGTGACACAGATGTGACCCCTGGGGTAAACTTACGATCTCCCATCCACTCATCAAGATTTCTCTTGAAGAGAGTCAGTGAGGGGCTCTGCCTAACATGAACTGGGATCTTGTTCTAGAGCATGGGAAGCCTCTGGGTTATGAATCTATCCCTCCAGCATGTCCTATTCATACTTGTACCGAGGTTTAAGTCTTTAGCTCTTGTGGTTCTGATGGATTTGGATTTTTTGAGGTGGAGCATGTCCATCAGTTCCTGATTGGACATGGCCTTGAATGTCAGGCAGAGATCACCTCTGAGCAGGCGGTATGCTACTGAATAGAGCTGGAGTTTCTTTAGTCTGGCAGAATAAGACATATGTTGGAGACCCTCGATCCTCTTGGTGAGGTACTTTTGTGGTCTCTCCAGCTGTTGCAAATGCCGGGTGAGGTACATACCAAATGGGGCATTGTACTCAATCATGGTTCTGATGAGGGAGGAGTATAGGGGTACAATGACATCCTTGGATCTGGACGTGAATCCCTTCATGATAAGGTGTGCAAGGTAGAATGTTTTTCTAACCACTTTGGCAACGTGGGTGTCAAATGAGAGGTTGCTGTCGACTTGGGTCCCTAGGTCTCTGATTACTTTTTCCATACTCAGTGGGTTGCTGTCTATGTGATAATTTGTTGGTACTTTGTTTTTCCCAAAGGGGATGACTATACATTTTTTGGCATTTAGTTAAAGGTCATGACTCCGGCACCAGTTGTCCGTTTCTGTGAGGCCTTTTTGTAGGATGTATGTGTCCGCTGGTGTATCGACTATGGCGCCTAGTTTGCAGTCATCTGTGAACTTTGTCAGCCACAACCCTCCCATGTTTGCTTTAACATCTGAGAAATAAATGCCGAACAAGAGGGGTCTCAGGACAGATCCCTGTGGGACACCACTTGTGACTGGCTTTGAGTCTGACATTGCTCCAGTGATTTTAACTTTATGGGTTCTGTCCTTTAGCCAGTTTGCAACCCATCTAGTGACATAAGGGTTTACGTTTAAGCTGTTGAGCTTATCTATGATGCCTGAGTGGGGTATTGTGTTGAAGGCCTTAGCCAAGTCCAGGTAGGCTGTATGGACTGCTTTGCCCTCAACAATGGCTCTAGTGACTGTTTCGAAAAAGTCAACCAGGTTCAAAAGGCAGGATCTCCCCTTTACAAAGCCGAACTGGGTGGGGTTAAGTGTCTGTAGGTCCCCAATATCTCTGTTTATGAGTTCCATAATGATTATTTCCATAGCTTTGCAGACCAGGCTGGTTAAGCTTATGGGGCGGTAGTTCCCAGGGTCTGTAGAGGTACCCCCTTTGTGGAGTGGGACCACTGTTGCTGTACGCCAGTGTTCAGGTACATATCCTGTAGTAAGGCTAAGGTTAAATAGCATTTTTATGTGCGGGTTTAGCTCCTCTTGGAGTTCACGTAGCACGCAACCCGGGATACCGTCAGGTCCCATTGATGCTGTGTTTTTAGCTTTGTTGAGGGCAGCTCTCACCTGGATATCTGAGATGACAGGGAGATTACATTCAGCTGGGATAAGTATTTCTTCTTTTGGGGGTGAGGGAGGGAGAAATTTGCACTGAACCTGTCAGCCAGAATGTTGGCAATATCTGTGAGTTCAGTGTACTTTTGTTGTTGTGAACTAACTCTGAGCATATCTGAGGGTTTCCACCCAGGTTTCTAACATAGCTGAAGAAGGCTTTGTGGTCATCTTTAGTGTCCTTAGCGATTTTTCTCTCAAAGTTGGCCTTGGAAGTTTTATGAGAGAACGTAGTTTTCTGCTAGTGTTGATCAGAGATGTCTTCCCTTTATGGAATTTTGCTCTGTCGTGCAGTAGCGTCCTTCTTTTGTTATACAATTTGTTAATGGCTGAGGTCCACCAGACAGGATGCTTGCCTTTGGTGGAGAGGGACTTGGATTTATTTGGGATTGCATGATCCATGCATTCTTGGAGATGTCCATAGAAAGTATTTGTGAAGGATTCGGCATTGTGGGACGTGGTATCCACTGGCCCAGTGGGCTTAAAGGATACCATGTCAGTCTTAAGAAGAGTGAAGTCAGCTTTTGAGAAGTTTTCACTGTGGTCTTTGTGCTGGGGTGGAGGTGGGATATGTATATCCATGGTGATTAGTTTGTGGTCAGATCTCACTAGTGAGGGTATATCTCCGTGTGGAGCATTTTGTCCCCATGTTTGTGATGATCAGGTCTAGTATATTATCTCCCTAGTGGGAGAGGTGACTAGTTGTTCCAGTGCATTTGAATTTATGAATTCCAGGAACCTTTGGGCTAGGGTGTTAGGGCTAGAATAATGTACCCAATCTATGTTTGGGTAGTTGAAGTCTCCCAGTATGATGGTATTTTGTGATACATTCATATCCTCCAATGTCTTCAGGAAGGCTGAGTGGGGTTCCTGAGATTGGGAGGGTGGTCTGTAACATGCTACCAGTTGTATAGCAGTTTTGCCTATGGTTAGTTGCACCTGTATGGTCTCCGATGCTTCATGTGTTGCTACTAACCTGGAGGTGTGGGTGTCCTTGATGAATATGGACACTCCCCCTCCCTTTGTGGTTCGGCCTGGGTTTTGGGGTCGAAAAGCATGATACAAGGTATAGCCTGGTAGCATTGGGGTGCTCTCAGGAGCCTTGAACTAGGTTTCAGTTACTGCACAGACGTTGATGTTCTCCATACTGAGGAGTGTATCGAGTGCCTGCATCTTGAGATTTAGACTTCTGGCATTGAGCAGCATTACCCTTAGTTTTTTTCCATTTTTTTATCTAAGGAGGTGGGTTTGTCTTTTCAGCCTTGCCTAAAAAAGGCATTATGGGGGTGGCAAGAGCCTTAGCCAATATCCGGAAGCCCAGTGGTGACAGGTGCAAGCCGTCCCTTGCGAAGCAGCGTGGCTTGTCCAACATGACATCCCAGGCAGACAGACATTGGATCCCCTTAGAATGACACCAGTACTTGAGCCAATTATTAAAGCTGATCATCTTGTCTTTGTATTGTGGCATCATTCTTGGTGAGGGCAAGATGCTGCTCAGGGTCAGAGTCATACCAGCCTGGGCTACATAATCAGTATGGACTTTCCTTGTCATTTATAGTTCCATGCAATATCAGAGAACTGTTTTACTATTTGCTTTACACAACACACAACAGAAAAGTATTACTATTAGGCACAAAAAATGGACGGTCAAGTTCTTAGGTTCATAGGTTCATAGGTTCATACTAGGCTATCTGCCCTGGGACAATTTTAAGCCTAGCCCGATTCTGTATGGCTTACGCCACCCCTTGATTTGAGTATACTGTGCCCTTTTTTAAGGTTTAGTTTACTGTGCCTCTGTCTAATAGTGACACAGGAGTAATCCCTGGAACAAACCTACGATCCCCCATCCACTTGTCGAGATTCTTCTTGAAGAGATTCAGTGAGGTGCTCTGCCTCACATGAACTGGAATTCTATTCCAGAGCGAAGGGAGCCTCTGGGTTATGAACCTGTCCCTCCAGCAAGTTCTATTTATTTCTGTGCTGAGGTTCAAGTCCCTCAAGCATGTGGCTCTAAGGGATCTAGATTTACTGAGGTGGAGCATGTCCATTAATTCTGGATTTGACATAGCTTTGTATGTCAGGCATAGATCGCCTCGAAGTAGGCGGTATGCAACTGAGTAGAGCTGGAGTTTTTTTAACCGAGCTGTATATGGCATCTGTTTGAGACCCTTGATCCTCTTGGTGAGATACTTTTGGGGTCTTTCTAATTGCTGCAGGTGTCGGGTAAGGTACATCCCAAAGGGCATTGTATTCTATGATGGGCCTGATGAGGGATGAATAAAGGGGCACGATTACCTCTCTTGATCTAGATGTGAAACCCTTCGTGATGAGGTGGGCTATGTAGAAGGTCTTTCTAACCACTTTGGCAATGTGGTTTTCAAAGGAGAGATTGCTATCAACTTGGGTCCCCAGGTCTCTAATTACTTTCTCTGTACTTAATGGGTTTCCGCCTATGTGGTAATTTGTGGGCATTGTTTTTGCCAAAGGGTATGACTATACATTTTTTGGCATTTAGCTTTAAGCCATGGTGCTGGCACCAGTTATCTGTCTCTGTGAGACCTTTTTGAAGGATGTCTGTGTCAGCTGGAGAGTTGATTATGGCGCCCAGTTTGCAGTCGTCTGCGAACTTGGTGAGCCATAGTCCTCCCACGTTTGCCTGTACCTCGGAAAAGTATATACCGAACAAGAGTGGTCCCAGGACAGAACCCTGTGGGACGCCACTTGTGACGGTTTTGAGTCTGACATGGCTCCAGCAACTCTCACTCTGTGGGTTCTGTCTTTGAGCCAGTTTGACCCATCTTGTGACATAGGGTTTATATTTAAGCTGGATAGCTTATCTATGATGCCAGTGGGGTATTGTGTCAAATGCCTTTGCAAGGTCCAGATAGGCTGTGTGGACTACCTTTCCTTCATCTATGGCTTTGATGACTGTTTCGAAGAAGTCAACCAGGTTCAAAAGGCAGGATCTGCCCTTGACAAAGCCGAACTGGGTAGGATCTAGTGTCTGTAGGTCCCCAATGTCTTTGTTTATGAGCTCCATGATGATCCTCTCCATAGCCTTGCAGACTAAGCTAGTCAGGCTTATGGGCGATAGTTTCCAGGGTCCGTAGATGCTCCACCTTTGTGGAGTGGGACCACTGTTGCTGTGCGCCATTCTGTGGGCACATATCCTGTAGTGAGGCTGAGATTGTATAGCTGTTTTATTTGAGGGATTAGTTCCTCTCTTGTAGTTCATGTAGGACGAGCCTGGGATGCCATCTGGTCCCATGGAAGCAGTGTTTTTGCTTTGGAGAGGGCAGCTTTCACCTGAGCATCTGAGATGTTTGGGAGGCAGCCCTCTGCGGGATAGATATTTGCTCTTTTGGGGGGAGGGGTGGAGAAGTTCGCACTGAACCTGTCTGCCAGCATATTGGCGATGTCTGCGGTTTCAGTGTATTTTTCGTCGTTTAGAATCAACTCAGAACAAGTCTGGGAGTTGCATCCCAAGTTTCTAACATAACTGAAAAAGCCTTATGATTGTCTTTGGTGTCCTGTGCAATTTTTCTCTCGAAGCTGGCCTTGGAGGATTTTATGAGGATTGTAATTTTTGCTAGTACTGATCAGAGATGCCTTCCCTATTAGGGATTTTGCTCTATCATGTAGTAGCTTCCTCCTTCTGTTGTACAGTTTATTTATGGCAGGGGTCCACCAGACTGGACGCCTGCCTTTGGATGATTGGGTCTTGGTTTTGTTTGGGATAGCATGATCCATGCATTCCTGGAGATGTTTGTAGAATGCATTTATATAGGATTCTGCAGTTTGGGCTGTAGTTTCCACTGGCCCTGTGGCCTTGAAGGATTCCACTTCGGTTTTGAGAAGTGAGAAGTTCGCTTCTGAGAAGTTTTTCACTGTGGTTTTCTGGGCTGGGGTGGAGTCGGGATGTGGACATCCAGTGAAATTAATTTGTGGTCTGATCTTACCAATGAGGGATATACTTCTGGTGTGGAGCATAGAGTCCCCATGTTGGTAATGATCAGGTCTAGTATGTTGTCCCCTCTTGTGGGAGTGGTGACTAGTTGTTCCATAGCATTTGAGTTTATAATTTCCAGGAATCTTTGGGCTAAGGTGCTGGGGCTTGAGTAGTGCTTCCAGTCAATGTTTGGGTAGTTGAAGTCGCCCAATATAATGGTGTTCGGAGAGATCTTCATGTTCTCCAATGTTTTCAGGAAAGCCGAATGGGATTCCTGACTTTGAGAGGGTGGTCTGTAGGATGCTATAAACTGAAAAGCAGTCTTGCCCACTGTTAGTTGCACATGGATGGTCTCTGATACTTAGTGCAATGCCACTAACCTGGAGGTGTGGATATCCTTGATAAATATGGAAACTCCCCCTCCTTTTGTGGTTCGGTCCGTGTTTTGGGGAAAAGCATGATATGAGGTATAGCCTGGTAGTGCTGGGGTGCTCTCTGGAGCCTTGAACCAGGTTTCTGTCACTGCACAGATATCGATGTTCTCCATACTGAGGAGAGCTTCGAGTGCGTGCATCTTGAGGTTAAGACTTCTGGCGTTAGCAGCATTACCCTTAGTTTCTTGTTCCTTGTGCTCTCTATGGGGTGGGTTTGACTTTTGAGCCTTGCCTAAAAAGGCACTATGGGGGTGGCAAGAGCCTTTGCCAATATCCGAAAGCCCAGTGGTGACAGGTGCAAGCCGTCCCTAGCGAAAGCAACGTGGCTTGTCGAGCATGTCATCCCAGGCTGACAGACACTGGATCCCCTTTGAATGACACCAACATTTTAGCCAATTGTTAAAATAGATCATTTTGTCTTTGTACTGTGGCATCATTCTAGGTGAGGGTAAGATGCTGCTCAAGGTCAGGGTCATACCAGCCTGGGCTACATGATCAGAGAGCTCCTCTATGTCCCTTTCATGTAGTCCAGGGAGGTCTCAGGTCATTCACACCAGCATGTACAATGACCGAGTCATATTTGTATTTGCTTTGGAGTGACCTGAGTGCTTGCTATGTGGCGGATCCTAGCACCCGACAGGCAGCTCACTGTGACCTTCTCTTTATTCAGCCTGGTGAGTGGGATGTCAGTGTGTCTGACAATAGAGTCACCTATAACAAGAGTATCAGGTGTGTTATTCAGCCTTAAGGGCTGTGGCTGCTTGGCACACTGACTTTGTGGGTTATGTGTTGTGTGTTTTGTTTTGAGGTAGCATTTGCTTGGATGTCTGCTTTGGAGGTCTCTGTTGCTTAGGTAGATTTTATTTAGAGCCTCCGAGTATGTTTTGTGTATTTATGTGTTTGGTTTGCTGATGTGGTGGGACTATGTGATACTGGAATTGTGTTGTGTGAGGTTACCTTCTCCTCCTGACTGGTTACACCAGTTTTGAGATGAGAGAGCTCAGCCTCCAGTTTGGCTAAATAGTTGCATCTCTCACATATATTTGAACCTGTTTGGAAGAGGAGAGGGTTGTCCGTGTACATGAGACAGTTGTAACATTGCCTCAAAATTCCCAGATTCACCAGCTGGACTGGAGAGGAAACCATTGACTGACCTTTGGACATGCTAGAGTAATAGGGAAACTGAATTTAAGACGGACCAATAGAGGACAGGGTAATTGTAGAGATTATAAGAGTAAGTAGTGCTTATGGTTTAATAGTGCTAACTTGTAGGATTACTTAATTGGACCAGTGAAGGGCCTTAGAATGAGAATATGGTGTTTAAATTGAGAGATAGAGCAGTTCTAAGGGAAAAAGTGAAGAGCAGACTTTGTGGAGCCAGGAATAGTTTAAACCCAATTAGGCGTTGCTGCCCACTGTTGCACTATGCACAAAACCGCGCAAAAGAGGGTTTTAAGAGAGGAAGATGAAGGAGTTTTGGAATTGACCCAGAATGGCCAATAAAACTACAGTTTCAAGTCAGTAACCACTCCCACGAGGGCATAAAGGCTGCTCAATGTTTTTCACTGCCACTGATCAACAGAGAGACTTTCCTTTAGCCCAAGCAAAAAATGGCCTCACAGAAACTTACAAACAGTTCAAGAACAGCAAGCCTGTAAATGAACTTTTTTAAATCTCAGAAAAGTGGGAAAAAAAGCAAGATTTTTTTGTTTTTTTTTCAGAGATAGCAGAGGTTAACAAGTATCAGCAAGTTATAACAGTGCAGTAAATGACCCCACACAAGAGTGCTAGGCCAAAGACAGATAAAATGCAAGTTTTGAGAAAAAAACGATTTTAAAAATAAGTGCAAACAGGAAATTCAGTAAACAGCTCTAGGTTGTGCTCTAAATACTTACTGCAGTATTTATTTATTCACTTATCCATTTGTTTGCTTGTTGGTTTGCTTTCTTTTTCTCACCCATTTATTTGTTGTTTAGTTACACCAGTACTCATTAATTCATTTGTTAGAGTGGCATCTTTTGGACAATGCAATATTCAATGCCACCAATAGTCACATTGCCTACCGTACATGGGAGGGTGTCCAGGTCACTGTCTCTGGCCACGGACATGAGAACAGGTCCTGCCAGGGGTATCACTGGCACCAGGAGGCCCAATGCTAGATGCAGTACTCCTTCTTGATGGTGACTGCTTTCTGCTGGATCTGTGTCCTTGACAGGACTGGACAGGACCACGTGACCACAGCCTGCTTCAGTGTGATGTGCACAGCAACCCCCTTTCGGTAGTGCTGGTGTCACTGCCACTAAAGGAGTGTGAAGGTGCATGGCCCCATAGACTCTCAGCTGTTGTTGGTGATGACATACTTCCATGTGGCCAATGCCCATCTCCTACCACATGCTCTAGCACAGGCATGCCACAGTCCAGAATTGCCAAGGTGTCACCCCACCATCTAATCATGATCTCAGTATTTTGACATGTGGCCTCAACAATGTCATGTATGTCACCAAGTAACTCAGGGAGAGTTGCATCCACCACCCTGAGTATTTGCATGCTGTGGCATTCACTACATGTTTGTGCATCCATGACAGCCTGGAACACGTGTCTCTTGACTCCTTCTGTGGCACATGCAACAATGGCCTGATGAGCAGCGTTCCCCCTGCAAGCACCCCTGTCCATCCGTCTGTGTGGGACCTTGCCTGCACTCTGGCTATGGCCATTGTCTATACTCACACCTGCCATAGTCATCACACATGTTCAATACCACAACCTGCAAACTGTCCATCATCTGTGGCCACTGGTGACAGTGTATGTGTAGGCATTGTCACTGTGTGCAGGGATAATGTAAACAGGAGTGAGATGCCAACCAATGGCACAGATTCATCCCCCAACAACCCCAGTTGTACCTCACTATTCCTATCATCATTGGCACAGGCTGCAGAGATATTGACATCCGTTCCCAAAAGCGGGGAGCCCAAACCCCATTGCCACCTGTGAGGGGGAAACAACATATGTACATTAATACCTGCACTTTGACATTGGCTGGTACACACACACACACACACACACACACACACACACACACACACACACACACACACACACACACACACACACACACGCACACACACACGCACACACACACACACACACACACACATACTTACAGGAGAGCTGTGACAGCCCCAATAAAGGCTGCATATCATGAAGTAAGCATGCCAATGCCCAAGTATAAGGCCATTGGCATTGCAAACAAAAAAATAAATACAAAAATCAACTTTTATTTTTTTTTAGCCGATCTCGGCTGTTTAAGCTTAGGGCAGTGGCACGCAAACGAGATCTGGGGGAAAATAATAAAATAAACCTAAAACAAGCAATCTAACTAAAATCTCTATTCTGCCATGCAAGTCAATGGCAAGCAGAAGACAACCTGGCCAGTGAGTAGTGGTTGCTAAAGGGGGAGGCTCAGTGTGAGACATGTAACTATGCATTACCAGGCAATCCTATGCAAATGAGAGGAAGGATAGTGAATCCCAGTTTTTCTCAGCATGTGAGTCAGATTCCAACAGTGTAAGAGTAGGAATAGCTTGGTGCAAGCCTAGGAGTTAGGTGACATCATGGGGGTGTGTGCTAGGCATATTGTAAGTGGATTGGAGCCCTGTGCCTCAGGTTTGCTCCCAGTTTAGAACAGCTAAGCTAGGGGGTGTCTCTAAACCTGCCTAGCACTCTTTACAAAGTCTAAGAGTGTGTGCATGCCACGCACTGGGTTTTGCAGGAAGAAAAAATAAGTCAAACCAGGAAATAGCAGCAGTTTTCACATCTGAGAACTCTGTTTGTACAACGTGCACACGGGCTTAAACAGGAAGGCAATGGGAAGGGAAAACAGCAGTAGGAAGGTAATCAAGGACAACTAGCTGAGCTGGCAGTTGAAATGTATCAGAATCAGCCAATTACACAGGCAGCAGACCAGCCCAGCTCAGAACACTGCCATAAACTAATCAAACACCTTCTCCTTTGGTTTTTCCCACACTCTACACCACAGGTGTAAACAAGCGGGGAACTTTCAATACTCACAACAGCAAAATAATAGGGGCTGCAATAGCTAACATACAACTTGTGGAAGAGGCTGAGGGTGGTGAGGATGTGAATGCTGTCATCCAACCCACAGTGAGGAGACAGAGAAGAGTGTACAGACCCAGGGCAACCTACCAGGGGCTACATGATCTGGAGATAGTGGAGCGCTATAGGTTGGAAAGGAACCTCCTACAGCAAATTGTTGAACTGTGCCGGCCATGCCTGCCACACAGAACTAACAGAGGGGGACCCATCCCAGTGGATACCAAGGCCCATCCCAGTGGATACCAAGGCATGTGTAGGCCTAAGAACACTACCTACAGGTACCTTCCAAAGGCTAACTGGGTATATGATGGGGATTTCACAGGCATCAGCATCCAGGATATTTCACCAGTTCCTGGATGCCATGTCAGCACACGTCGGTGAGCACATATATTTCCACAATACTCATGAGGCGTAGGCCAGCAATATGCAAATGTTCCACCAAATAGCAGAATAATCTGAGGTAGTGGGTGCTATAAACTGCAAGCACATATGCATCAAAGCACCACCTGGTGAGCGGGGTAGGGTCTACATCAACTGCAAGGGCTTCCCCTCCATCAACTGCCAGGTTGTGTGCGATGCCCAGGGTATAATAATGAATGTGTGTACTGACTGCCCTAGAAGCTATCATGATTTCCACATCTGGCATCTGATACAGCTATACCAGATATTTGTCAGTGGGGACATCCCTCCTGGTTACCTAGTGGGGGATGTTGGATACGCACTGGAGCCGTGGCTGATGACACCCATCAGAAATGCACACACACGCGAACAAGAACTCCATAATGAGGCACACTCACAGACCAGAATTATAGTAGAGCATGTGCTTGGGATGCTCAAGTCATGGTTCTGGTGCATGGACACATCTGGTGGAGCCTTGCAGCACTCACCAGCTACATGTACCCAAATTGTTCTTGTATGTGCCATGCTACACAATATGATCCTGTGGAAACAGCTGCAGCAGGGATAGCACAGGGCAGGGCCACACAGGCCCCCACCATTGCCAAGGCCTGCACAGGCACAGAGTGACTCAGAGGAGAGACAACCTGAGCCTGTTCCAGTAGGCAGAAGGAGGCATGCCCAGTATGGCCTGGCCTTGGAAAACAGGCAACGCATAGCACATGCACTGACACAGGAGGGAACCAGGGAATAACACCTCTCTCTGACTCTCACATAGAGTAAAAGGGATGCCAAACATTACACTACCTGTGCCTAACCATGTGTAGGGAGTGTACTATTTGCATCCAACATAGCCAGCCCTGCAGCACCACCCTCAATACTGGGACACCCACAAGGTAAGTGACTCACACATGCCAGTCGGGGGGGGGGGGGCAGATCACATACCCAACAACAGTCACAGCCAGCAGGACAGGTGTAGACAAACACAAACAAAAGCTGTGCTATGGCCTCTGAATGAGGCCTATGGGTAGCCTCCTCCCCAGGCCTACACAGACAGACTACAGCAGGTTAGACAGTGGGATGTCAGTTCTGAAGGGTAGGAAGTCAGAAACTAATATGTAGGTAATTAAGAGCTAAGATCTGTAGTACACTGGCATTCCTCTAGCCAGCACGATAGGTAAGACTAGAGATTGAAATGGAGTACCCAACATACCAGTACAATCCTAGCAAATGTGTACAAGTGTCAGGTGTGCCCCCGATCCGACATAAAAATGTAGTCAAAGTCAGGTGTACCCCACCCCCAATTCTATGTAGAAACATAGAAATAGTCAGGTGTGCCCCCCCATCTTACCTAGAAATGTAGTAAAGTCAGGTGTGCCCCCCAAGCCTGTGTAGAAATGTAGAAATAGTCAGGTGTGCCCCCCATACTACATAGAAATATAGTAACAGTCAGGTGTGCTCCCCACAATCCTATGTAGAAATGTAGAAATAGTCAGGTGTGCCTCCCCATCCCACGTAGAAATATAGTAACAGTCAGGTGTGCCCCACAATCCTGTGTAGAAATGTAGAAATGTAGAAATAGTTGGGTGTACCCCCCCATCCTATGTAGAAATACAGTAACAGTCAGGTCTGGACCCCGCCACAATCCTGTGTAGAAATGTAGAAATAGTCAGGTGTGCCTCCCCATCATATGTAGACATATAGTAACAGTCAGGTGTGCCCCCCCAATCCTGTGTAGAAATGTAGAAATAGTCAGGTGTGCCCCCCCCATCCTATGCAGAAATGTAGTAACAGTCCATGCCAAATGATTGACGGATACCTGCAGAGACAGCATGCTACCTGTAGGTGTACAACACAAAGGTCAGCACTGCAGTACAGACTACCTGGACTCCATCCACACATTCAATACAGACAGCCATACTGGGCATGCCCGCACACAGAGTAATGAAGGCAATATCAGTCAACAACATACTGAAAGGTCATACTGGGCATGCTCACACACTTAAACACGTGAAGGCCATGTCTGCAAACACCAGTAGACCAGACATATTTGGCAGCCACAGATATTAGTGCAGACACTCCTCAGTATGCACCACACATGCTTTGCACACACAGTGGATAAGAATACATAAACACATGAAGGCCATGTCTGCAAACACCAGTGGACCAGACATATCTGGCAGCCACAGATGTTAGTGCAGATACTCCTCAGTATGCACCACACATGCTTTGCACACACAGTGGATAGAAATACAGGCATATATGTAAGGACAACATACTATAATAAGCCAAAGGTAGACATACATAGGTGTGTGAAAGAGGGTGAATGTGACAAGGAGCCATCCAGGGCTCTTCCACCCAACACACAGCCAAAGGGCAACAACCACATGAGGGTCTGATGTCACACTCTGCAGATACTAGCCACCGGTATCTGTCAGCATTACAGAGTATGTGGTGCACGTGCCAGCTGTGCAACATGACTGTTCAAGGAAGTAGTTATCTAGCAACTGTATACACATACCTGTGGAACATGACCCAGGTTGTGGCCGCATGTGGTATGTCAACCCTTAGATGAATGGGTTATGTCCCATGCACGCACACTGGCCTTCCCATAGCCTCACTATGACAAGCCTGCTGAAGTCGTCTACTGTGAAATACACCTTTGGGAGAATTGTATCCTAGTAATCTCTGTGGCACGTCCCATAATTGTATGCTAGTGTGATAAACTAGTTTGGCAGGAGTTCTAACCCCAGCCTTGACAACTATGTATGTGAGTCTGTCTGACTGTGTAGAGAGCAATGCTTTATAGGGTGGTCACACTCCCTACAATTGAAATGCTCTACTATGGTAAGGCTGTTGATGTCATCCACCTAGGAAATACATCCCTGGAAAGCTTATATTCCAGTGATCTCCATGGTGCATCCCATAACTGTGCACTGCTGTAGTGTGGTAAAATAGTTAGGTAGAAGTTCAATTCTCAGACATGGCAACTGTGTGTGTCTGTGTAGAGAGCAATGTTTTTTTTAGGGTAGTCACACTCCCTACAATTCAAATGCTCATCTTTGGCAAGGCTGTTGATGTCGTCCACCTAGAAATACATCTCTGGGTAACTGTAGCCCAGTGATCTCTGTAGTGTATCCTGTAACTGTGACCTGCTGTAGTGTGATAAATTAGTTAAGCAGCTGTTCTAATCCCAGTCATGGCAGGACTGTCTGTGTAGAGAGCAATGTTTTTTAGTGTAGTCACACTCCCTACAATTCAAATGCTCATTTTTGTCAAGGCTACTGATGTCATCCACCTAGAAATACACCTCTGGGAAATTGTAATTCATTGATCTCCATAGCATGTCCTGTAACTGCATACTGCTGCAGTTTGATAAATTAGGTAGATAGCTGCTCTAATCCCAGACATGGCAAATTTATGTGCGTGTCTGTGTGTGTAAACAGCAATGCTTTTTAGGGTTTAGTCACACTCCCTACAATTCAAATGTTCATCTTTGGCAAGGGTGCTGATGTCATCCACCTAGAAATACACCTCTGGGTAACTACAGCGCAGTGGTCTCTGTAGCGTGTCCTGTAACTGCGACCTGCTATAGTGTGATAACCTAGTTAGGTAGCTGTTGTAATCTTTGTGGTGTGTCCAATAACAGCTCCCTGCTGTAGTGTGATATAGACCTCTGTTAGGGGTTCTATATCTACACATGTTGGTTGTGGATGTTTTGTGTGTGTTTCAATGTCTGTGTGGGGAGCAATGCAATTTAGGTAGCTTTTCTAATCCCAGTCCTGGCAGGTGTGTGTGTATCTGTCTGGGTAGAGAACAATGCTTTTTAGGGTAGTCACACTCCCTTCAATTCAAATGCTCATCTTTGACAAGGCTGCTGATGTCATCCACCTAGAAATACAGCTCTGGGAAACTGTAATCCAGTAATCTCTGCAGCATATCCTGTAACTGCATACTGCTGTAGTATGATAAATTAGGTAGGTTGCTGTTCTAATCCCAGACATTGCAAGTGTGTTTTTGCCAGTGTAGAGAGCAATGCTTTTTAGGGTAGTGACACTCCCTACAACTCAAATGCTCATCTTTGGCAAGGTTGCTGATGTCATCCACCTAGAAATGCACCTCTGGGAAGTGATAGTCCAGTAATCTTCATAGTGTGTTCTGTAACTGCATACTGCTGTCGTATGATAAATTAGGTAAGTAGCTGTTCTACTCCCAGACATGGTAAGTGTATGTGTCTGCATAAAGAGCAGTGCTTTTTTATGGTAGTCACACTCCATACAATTTGTATGCTCTCCTTTGGCAAGGTTGTTGATGTCATCCACCTAGAAATACACCTCTGGGAATAACCGTGCCCAGTCATCTCTGTAGTGCGTGCCCTAACTGCATACTGCTGTAGTATGATATAGACCTCTGTTAGGGGTTCTATACCCATGCATGTCGTTTGTGAATGTTTTGTGTGTGTTTCAATGTCTGTGTAGGGAGCAATGCATTTTAGGCTAGTCACACTCAGTACATTTCCAATGACCTACTTTGGCCGTCCTGCTGATGTCATCCAATGTGAAATACATCTTTGGGGAAAGAGGTCTCCTGTAATCTTTGTGGTGCGTCCTATAACAGTTCCATGCTGTAGTGTGGTATAGATCTCTGTTAGGGTTCTATACCCACAGGTGTCGGTTATGGATGTTTTGTGAGTGTTTCAATGTCTGTGTGGGGAGCAATGTATTTTAGGCTAGTCACACTCAGTGCATGTCCAATGGCCTACTTTCCCAGTCCTGCTGATGTCATCCAATGTGACATACACCTTTGGGGAAGAAGAGCGCCAGTAATTTCCATGGCATGCACAATAACTGCATAGTGCTGTTGTGTAATAAACTAGTTAGGTAGGGGTTCAACTCCCAGACATGACAGGTGTGTGTGTGTTTGTAACTTGTACCCTGTGTGGAGGTGAGTGTGTGACACCTGGGCCCAATGTGGGGTGGGTTTTGCAAATGTCTTTTATGGTGGCCCTATATCACAATGTCCACTGTACAGGGATAACAGATGTGAAATAGCCGGGAGGCTGGGGTGCAAATCCATACCCATACATGTGACATCACGGCCAGGCAATCACAGTTAGCAACCCCAGTATTACCCAGAGAACACTCTCAATCCATGTCACGTACACACACACATGCCCAAGCAACAGCCAATATGTGTGTAGCACACTGCATATCGGTGACTGATAGTAACTATGGAGTGATTGCAATGGCCTACAACGGGCATGGCACCCTGTCCATCTGTCCAATAGGCACATACATGCAGACAGTGCACCTTCCCCATATTCCACACTGGACACCTGCGGTGCTATCACATGTGACCCACAAAGGACATACCATGCCTGAAAACATGTCCTGTATGGAAAGATGCCACTGATGCCAGGGAATGTCATTAGCATGCTATCAATGTAGGTGCAGGGTTAACCTGCTGTCCATTACCAGTTCCTGCCACAGGTGGCCAAGACTGGCACATCTGATGATAATCTGTGTACACAACATGGGCCCAACACTCCAGGTACAGTTCCACATGTCACTGTGCATGCATGTGGGAGGTGTGCACATCCCAGACAACATCCATGTCATGGACTAGGGAACACATACATGACAAGCGATGCACAGCATTGGCCACCCAAAATAGCTACCCAGGTGACTGGATGGTGGATACAATACCAACCTGTGTGGGCAAATGCAGAAACCACAGGCCTGAGGCACAATGCAGACCATTGTCATGTGACCTGATGCCAAGGTATACCAATCACCTAGCCTTGTATAGCCATCGGGTACAGTCAACCACCACATACCCATGCAGAAATGCACCCAAGCATGTCAGTACTGGCACCCTGTGTGTTTGTGTGTGTGTTGTATGATGCATATGATCACATCCACACTCACTACAACCCCCTGTGGCATACGGAAGCATGCTGTCTGATGTCAGACACCTCACCATACCCTTTGCTCATATAACATCCGTATGACCCGTGTGGTGCATGTGATACCTGCACAGTAATGTGTTGTGGCAATCTCACTAGTGATCACCTGTATCCCTGGCCCTGCCAAGTGTGTCAATGTGTGTGCATCCCTGTGAGAGTGTGGCTGTGTTGATGCTGGCACCTGCTCATGCAGACAGGCATGTGTACATCACCTACCATATAGCTACCATATCCCTGTTGCAGATGTCACTCACCATCACATATATGTTCTGCGGATTCCACAACAGATAACCTATGTGACGCATCCAACAACTGCATAGAACTGTGATAGCACTACATAGTCATCAGGGGTTTGATACCCTGTGCTTATAGGTGTGTGACACAAACATACTTAGGTTTTACTCTCCCACCCCTCCTGGACTTGTCGATACCTCTGTCTGCCTCTCTCACTCCCTCACTGGTGGATGGGGAGACCTATATCTGCTTTTCTTAGGCATCAGCATGTGTATTGTAGGTAATGCTCATGGTCAGTTGATGGCCTCTGCATGACTTGCAGCCCTCCCCTAGCTGATTGCATGTGGAACAGCTGTGGTAACATTCCCATAGCCAATTGCATGGAAACACACTTTAATATCTAGGAACATCATGTTTGTGTTGGTCCTTTTCATTCACTGTGAGCAGGAACTCGTTCTGTTGTTTGGTAAACAGCATCTCAGATGGAGTGGGGATTTACCTCTGACAACATACATCGTGGAAACAGGCCAACACACAGGAGGGGGGTGTGCCTGACCTGACTACAAACTGTAAGTGCTGCTATACTGCATTTGGAGTAATGTTGGTTTAATAGGGTGTGTGTGTGGATATGGCTGTCCTACATGTATTAATACCTGCCATGTCAGTTGTATGTTTATGAGGGCACCCCATCTGTAGGGTCATCTGCACACTGGGCAGTGAGTGGTGCCTTTGGTGTCATGTGTTACCCACAGAACATGTATCTGTGAACTGCAGAAGGTAGTGTGAGGATTGCAGTCTGTAGATGGTGAAAACCATGATGGTTACTGACTTCATATCCCTCACAGGACATATGTTGCAACAAACCCTGTTACAACAGTAAATGTATGATGTTATCACAGCAACGTGTCAATATTGGCTCTGTGTATGTGCTTCCAGCCACAGCTCAGTCAACCTTTGTGCATATGTCATGCATTAAGAGGTGCATATGTGGTGTATACCATAATTAGTGTCATCATATCTGATAAGATATCAGACTGCTACACATGTTATGTACAGTACGGGTTATATTTGCTGAAATAACCTGGACATACTGAGGTAGTTTGTACAGTACTGAGGACTGTGTACTTATGGTGAATGTCGACAGTGTGTGTATTGTTAATATGTACCTTGGCCTGTGTACAGACTGTGTTAGTTGTCATCGTCCTAGGTCCTGTCCTATCTGATGTTACATGCTGCTCCACTGTATGTTACCGTATTGGCTTACATGTTTGTAGGGCCATACACACACATGTCCCATACCACAGTCAGCCATCAGGCCAAACTGTGTAGCGGCCCAGTATATGTAGGGTTAGTGTGTGAGTGGCACATATGAAGATGGTGTTGAACAGATAGTCCATATACTGTAATATTATGCTAGCTTGCCATATGTGGCTGTGGCTGTGTTCTCATTGGTTGTGGTTATGCACTTTCACACAGGTGTATATTACCCTGTGGTGTGACATGCCTGTACAGCCTGCTATATATGCAGGTACATGTGCATTCCCCAATAGGAGATGTAGGCCAGTGTTGAGCCAGTCTGCTTGTAGCCTGCACAGTGCATTATTACATGCCTAACAGCTTAGTGTACTTACCCAGTTAGATGTCATGTGCAGATACTTGCCAGATGTACTGCTGACGGACCTCCCTTAACAGTCATGTATGTCAGAGAGAGCAGGGGGATGATGTACAAATGTATGTCAATATCTAGTGGATAGTGTGTGGCCATGGCACCCCTGGACCAGCGGTTATTACGTGTCAGGCCAGACAGAGGTGTGTGAATGCATAACCTATGTTGGCATATGTATACCAGTCATTATGCGTTATACCCATCTACTTGGATGTTAACATCCATATTGTCAGGCATGGTACACATGTTTTGCATTAAGGGGTTTTATGTATACCTCTGGACTGTACAGAGTGTGTCAGAATGTCCACACATATTGGCCAGTATCTCTGCTGCAGTCGACAGGGGCAGTACATGCTAGCAGCGGTAGTTTACTATGATGCCCTTAGGATGTCTGTCAGTAGCCAATGGCACACATGTGGAAAGCAGATGTGACCTCCCACACATACCATGTCTGTGAAGACAATCCCAATTACAGTAGCAATAGTATATAGAACTGTAATAGTAAACAAATAAAGGTTTTCCATTCCTGCAAACCTGTGTGTGGTGTTTTTTCCTATGACCTCTCTGGAGGTATATGTTGCAGGCAACGATTGTCATTTGTATGGGTGGCCCATACAGTGTCCAGTTGTTCAGGTGTGAACTGTAGGCATAGTGGTTGTTTCATATTTT